>NC_056732.1:1410752821-1410882917 GCF_019279795.1 Protopterus annectens | reverse complement strand
AATTACAGGATTGCTTATTAAAATTAAGGCACAGATAATAACAGTAAGAAACTTTGCTTCCCTAAAGTGCAATATGGCAGTAAGGCAGTCGTAACCTACTACTAGAAAATCTGAAGTTATCAAAAGTACACATTAACAGAGCACAATGTTGTATACATATATCACTTTAAAGTAATGAGTCCAGTGCAGAAATAGTCAGTAACAGGACAGAAGAGTCAAAGTCCGTGGAAATGAGCACACAGTATTTTACCCTTAAATAGTTAATTTTGCCATGTCATTGCATTTCTTAACGTGTAACAGTGTAGCTGAATCTCCGAAAAATAAATCTACTTGTTCAAGAACAAAGAAATTAAACTGTGCAAAAGAACAAATTTTAGAATGCGCAGTCAATGCATTACAAGTGTCTTGACCTCTAATTTTGCACCACAGTGTTTTTTAATGTGATCTGAAAATTTCCGTGTCGTCTTGCCTATATAAAAACAGTCACAGGAAGCTCAGGCTGCTGCATACACTGTTTGTTGTATTGCCGTCAAAATGATGGGCAAAAGATATTTTAAAATTGTTGTTTTTTAAAGACATAAAAAGCCCTTGTTGAAATGTATTTACAACACACATTTACCACAAGAAAATATTCCCGGGGGTCCTTATCATTAATAATGTTGTCAAGTAAAAAAAGTCCTGTCATTATTTTCAAATAAACTTTTTAAATTCCTAGTTCGTTTATAGGAAAATAGCGGTGAGCTTCCCAGTATTGCAGAAAGGGAATCTGAACTGGTCATGATATTCCAGTTGTTAGTAATTATATCCCTAATCGCTGCCATGTGCCTGCTGATAGGGATCGGAAAACTTTAAGTCCTTTCCAAAGTTGCTGTGGAGCTGTCATGTGTAGCCGAAGGTGTAAAGCCATACTTTAAGTTGGGCTGGATTTTACAGTGTCTGTCCCTAGAAATTTCTGCACTCCTTTTGTAAACTAAATCATGTGGATAATTCTTTTGCAGAAATAGCTGACAAAGAAAGTTCAGTTCAGATTGGAACAAAATGTCATCACTAACCAACTTGGATAAACGGATAAATTGACTTCTCAAAACATTTCTTTTCATATAAAAAGGATGTTGGCTAGTGAAATCCAAATAATTGTTTCTATAAGTGTCTTTTCTAAAAATGTTGGACCTCAAACATTTGCGTTCATTATCGAAGGAAATTACAGTGTCTAAAGAATATATTATACTTTTCAGAGCCTTTACCTTCAGTCTTACCATAGACCTCGGGATGTTTTCCATGTGCATGGCTCCAGTAACAGTAGTCTCATTCTTCTGGGCATCAAAATATTGCAATATCCAGGTTCCTACAGCAGCTTTAGATTTATGAAACTTGGGTGATGGCAACAATCAATTCCATGGTGGATATTTTAAAGTACAATAGTCTCTGCTTCATAATCCAGTGTTTCAAGCAGTAAGAATATCAAAATGTAGTTGCAAACATCTGTGTTGGTGGCTTCAACACAGAGTATGCTAGGAGAGTGACCATTTCTTCCTTCTCTCCCAAATGTCACACTCTCTGTGGATTTGTCTCCCTTTAGGGTCGGGGATTGTCTGTCTTAGATCAGAGAAAGTAGAGAGAACGTGGCCCAGCTGCACATCAGTATCCTGGTGGTGAAGGTGGTCTTAGCTTGCAGGCCTTTCAGGGCAGTCTTTAAGCTACAGCAGCAATTCATTTTGACAGCATGGCAGTGGTGTGGTATATCAGGCAAGGGGAAATCAAGTCCTCCTCACTCTTTCTGGAAGCAGTGAGGGTATGTTAGTAGGCCACCAACTCCACCAAGCATTGATGGAGGGCACCTACCCACTTGATAGCAGAGGAGACGGTCCAAATACTGCTAAGCTGTAAAAACTGCAGTATTTTTAACAAGGTTAACAGAGGAAAGTCTAAGATTCCTCACACTGGAAGGAGGCTGAGAAATTAGTAGCACAGGCCAGTCAACTGTGGGTGTAATAATCCTGATCATCTCTTGAATAGAGGGGTTGTCTTGGGGAGACAAAAGTTAAACGGCAGGGAGGGTGACTTGTTATCTCATCTCAAGGGCGAAGCATTCCAGGTCCTCAGAATTACCTATAGCGAGGAGACAATGTAGATTTAGCTGGTACACAGGACTGAAAACGTTTTTCAGCTGAGCAGTAGGTTGGAATATATACTGAAGGCAGTGGCATTGTGTAAAAGGTCTATATAGGACTCTCTGACTTAGAATCCATGTTCTTTAAACTTGCATTTGAATTCATCACTTCACATTCCACTGCAGTGGATGAAGATGAGCTTATGTTGGTCTGCAGTAACAAAGCTACAACCTTATCTTGAACTGTTTGGCATAACTCAGTTTGTTCTGTGCAGTTATGAGAAAGGTCAAAACTGTATAAAAAGCATATCTGGTGCATTGTTTAGCAGTACAGGGGGATGAAGCTTTGACTATGAAGAAGACTGCCCAACAGCAATTAAATGTCTTGGGTAATTGAAGAGTTGGGCAGTGAAAACGAAAGTGGCTAATGTCTTTGTCCATTCTCGGGTATGGGAGGAAATTCAGCCCACTGCAGTATCAATCCGTATTGGATAGAAAGGCGCATAGTTTCCAGCATCAGATACCAGCAACATTTTTGTCTCTACCAAGGAACATCTGTGCACCAGTCTTCATGGGGCATGAACAGGAATGCACCCTAGCCACATAAAGTGGCACAACAAGCCCTCATGTCAAGTGGCTGAAGGAGGGAAGGGTTAGTCAGCAAATAGAAAATGCCCTCTGCCTGCCAATCTCTTTGAAGTGTCATTGGTAAGAAACCATCTCTGATCTCTGTGTCATACATTTGCCATTGGGATCTGCCATGTTAAATGCTTTCCCCACCACTGACATTTTGGTCTCTCCCTCCCTGCGGCAGAATGTGTTTCATATCCTGATGAATGCTTCAATAATGAGTTGGGATGCTACTTGGGCTAATTTTTTCAAGGCAAGTGAGACCGCCCCTCAGGAATAGGGGGCCTTATATAACTTTTGGATTTTTGGGTTGTATGTTACCTTCAAAGTTTTTAAAGGGGGATTCCATTGCGCCCCCCCCCCCCACACACACACACACACACACACACAGGTTATACTGATTGTCTGTAGTGTGCGCATATGAACAGACATGGCAGCAAAGAAACAAAATTTGGCAATGGTCCAGAGACCAGAGCTTCTGTTTAAAAGCTATTAACATCTTGACTAAGTGAATGAAGCTTGTGAATGCCTTGTGCTGGATACTTGTTCCTGCATACTTGGAACAGAATTTTCATTGTTTGGACCAAATAGATAAATTGGACAGTGTCCTACAAGTAACCTCCAGAAGGAAATAGCATAGCTCGATTACTGTCACCATTCCCATCCTGAAGCATGATGGTCCTAACTGGGTTTAACATGAATGTGCAATATCCAACCAACCATATGCTTCTCTCCCTTTTACAGATGAAGTTAATCTAAAATTCTGTTGTCCATATCTAAAAAACTATTAATGCTGTTCTCATTTAGGATTTAGTATTCATCTTTTAGAACCTAAGAGCTACTTAGCAGTTGTCTCCAGAAGTTTAGACTTCACCAGTTACCTGCAGAAGTGTAACATATTAGGCAGCAAGCTGTTGTAAATGGTTTGTGTAGCTACATACTAAGCAAGGTCTTGTATCACACATGCTCAGCTAATTCTGTCAACAGTAAGTCATCTTTTCTTTACTATTTGTTCAGTGGATAAGTAGATTCTCTGTTGAGCCTTTTCAAGTCATGACTCAAGTTCACAGAGCAAAAGATGCATCACAGTTTTTCAGTCAATATTTTTATGTACAATAGGAGTACATGGAAAAATTCAAAATATAGTAAGATTGAATGCAGATAGGATAGTCTATCCTATCAGTGTGTGTTGAGAAATACAGGCTGATATATGCATAAAAGTGTAGTCATAAATACATGAAGTTCTGTATGCATGTGAAATATTTGCATATAAAATGTCAAATGTAGACTAAGAAAAGTTTGTCTGCATTCTATTATTCATTGATATGTGATGGTGAATTTACCTAATCATTGTCATGCCAGCAGTTGCAGGTAGTTTCAGTAAAGACATGCTCTTTAAGTGCATCTTAGAAATTTTTAATAGTTTCTAGATATTGATGTCTGTCTAGAGAAAGCATTCTCACCTACAACGGTTTTAAATGGATGGTGCACTAGAGAAACTGTTACTTGTACTTCTAAGCACATCAGAGTTGTCTTAAGATAGTTTCATTCTTGAAGAAGTGACTGTGTTTTAGCACCTTGTCAGTATTTAGGAAAAAATGTAACCTTATGAGGCACTGAAAACCATTTGGAATTTATCAAATTGCAGTGGAGTGGTGCTGAAAAGTTCTAAGTCCAACCAAGAAGGGAATAACGTGGAGCCTTGAAACGTGCAAGTTATTCTACATATTCTCCCTGTAATTCAACATGCTTGGCACTTCATGTCTGAAGTTTCAGTAACCCTGACAGAAAAAAAGTCTGACGTGTGGTTACAGAAATACTGCTCCGCTGCTGCAGTCTCCTCAGAATCGCTTATAAGTTGCCAAACTTTCAAACACTCGTTAAGGTTTGGAAATAGATGGAGCAAAATCTGGTGAGTAGGGTGGACAGTCTGTGCACTCAGACCCCACGTTTGTCAAAACATCCATCAGTTTGCCAGCCTTTTGAACTGGTGCATTGCCTTGCAAAATGAGAACTCCTTTCCTCTGCTTCCCTATCCTTTTTTCTTTCAATGCCTCCTTTTATCGGCACAGGATGTTACAGTAGTATTCTGCATTAACTGTTTGGCCCCTTGGAAGGTAGGCAGTCATTACACCACCTTCCTGATCCCAAAACATTGTGGCCTTGACCTTTCTTGCTGACTTTGCGGTCTTGAACTTCTTTGGCCTTGGTGACCCTGAGGTCTGCCATTGTATTGACTCTCTTGTCTCAGGATCATAGCAATGTAACCATATTTCAGCAACAGTAAATAGTCATTCCAAAAAGTTGGCACATGCTCGACAAAAATGCTGCAAATTCAACTTTGTGTCCACTCAACATCTTTACTTGTTGGCATCCAAACATTTGGGCGCCCACTTGGCTGACAGCTTCTGCATACCCAGCTGCTCATGGATTATAAACCCAGCACATACGCTGGATAGCTGTCGTGTCTCAGCAATTGTTTTAGCCAATATTCACTGATCTGCCAAAATCAGGTCAAGGACATGGTCAACAATTTCAGGAGCTGACACAGTGAGGACTCGTAGACCTTGCTGCATCTTCGGCCTCAATATCCAGTCTGAAATTTTGCACACCACTTCTTCACAGTTGAGTAAGAAGGGCACTTGTCACTCAATGCTTACATCATTCATTCATGGAGTTCCTTTGGAGTTTCCTTTTGCAGGAATAGGTGGTACTTGATGACTTGGAGTTCCACACTTGAAAATTCCAGTTTTTGTTGACATGGTTCAATCAATGATCTGAAACAGTGTCAAAATTAGCATTACGATTCTGCAAATTGGCACTGTACAAGATGAAATAACCCTCTTTTCAGCTCCAGAGGCAAAGTAACACTCAAAATTTAGAAAGTTGGTTGAGCTTTGAACTTTTTAGCACCCATATCTGGGGATCTGCAAATAGAATGATTCTGCAGATTTTATTCTCAGCAGTCTGTATTCTGAGTAGTGTTGGCGGCTGAATGCATACCAAGAAAAAGACGGTCATATTCATGTTTGGGTATTAACTTACTTTTAGTAATGGCCCTGAGAGCAGTGGGTAAAAGGAGGTGACTGATCTTGTAACATAGTTTTGATTGTGCAAGAACATCATTAGTTACAAAATCTGTGTGTTAAAAGAAAGGGTTGGGTAGTGTATTTGACATGGGTACTTCTATTCATTGACATTAGGTATTCTGTTCCCATTAAGATTTGTTGATTGTAGTGGACCAGGAGTGTGACTTGAATAAAGTTGTCCTGTAACTTGATTTACAGGTCAGAGAGGCTAGTACTGGATTGCAGGAGTAGCATATCATCTGCAAACATAATTTATTTAAAATTTGCTAATTCTAGGAGGCCATCATTAACAGAGAGAAAACAAGAGGACCTAGCACAGACCCTTGTGGTGCACCTGTATTAAGTTTACCAGCAGTAGAGGATGAGATATTGCTATGGACTTGGAGGGGTTTTATCTTTTAGATGGCTGCAAAGCCAGCAAATAATGTTATCTACAAAATTGAATCTTTTGAGTTTAAGGAATGGTCAACCATTTCAAAAGGTGTTGTCATGTTTACAAAAAGACCTGCCATAAAGGGTATCTGTTGCCATTACCAGGGCAGTAAAGGTTTTGCAGTTGTCAGGTTTTGGTTTCTATGAATGTTTGTTGTGCACTAATGTGTGAAAGCACATTGACTGCGGTTTTGATTGTTGTGTATTTGTAGATTTTCTTTGTGTTTCACTGTTGCAGTCATCACCTCTGGGTTATCCCTGCTGTGGTAACCCTTGGCCGGCCTAAATACTAGTCATTGTTTTTTTTTTTTTTTTGCGTCTGCTGCTGTAGCCTGTAGTCTGATGTCAGGTCGTCAGTGCTGTAAAGCAAGGCAACCAATGTCATTACATCAGTCTTTCTTGCCACGGAGCCTGTAGCAGAAGCAGTTCACACGAGTGCCGGTAGGTCACTACCAGAAGTTGAATTTCAGCTGAAAACATCTAAAGCTAAATACCCCTTTGGGGGATCTTTTTTTCTTGCAGTAACTGATGTCTGAAAAAGTTAATTGTCTCTGCTGTGGAAAGCAGATCCCACACAGAGACTTCCATTCTTACTGCGTCACTTGTTTATGCCCAGACCACTGTGTTCCCCATTGCTGGTTCTGTGCCCTCTTTAATGCGATAACCATTTGCCATAGAGCTCTTTTTGTAGACAGTTATTTTCCTGTTCAGTCTTTGCATTCCGTTATGACATTTGTCAACCAACAATCTGTGGACATTCCGAAAATACGTAGAGACAGAGACAGACCACACAAGGCTAAGCCTTCTGACGATGCTACCGCTAAGCAGGTAGTCAGTTCTCTGGAATTCAGTGAGGCACTTTCGCAGCCCCTGATGCCTGCTTCGGTATCTACGCAGACCTCTTCTGAGACCCTTTCAGAGTCCAGTATGCCGCAGAAATCTTCTGTGTCTTCTGAGCCTTTGGCTGTCTCTGCCTCAGTTGGATCCGGAACCACGACGCAGGTACCGGCTTCCGAGGAGGCCTTTCGCACTATTGAATCTAGATAAAAACTGATGTCTTTGCATCCGACTACAGTTTCTCTCAGACCAACGCATTCTATCAGGCCTAGAAGCCAGGCCACTCCTAGGAAGTCTGCTTCTAGCCAACATCTTGCTACTGCTCCACCACCCCAAGCCTAAATGCTTAAAATGACGCAGGATCTCAACTCCCTTATCCGGGGTAGTCAGGCTACAATTTATAAAAGGAAAAAGCACCCTTCTCCAGAAAGTATGACAGAAGAGGATTCTGAGAATTCTGGCTATTCAGTTTTTGAAGAGGAACAGCATCCCTTAACTGCTTATGAGGATTCAGATGCAGAGGAATCTATCCCTTTTGCTTCCACTCTAGAGGACCTTTCCTTTGGGGAAACCCTTCACTCCCTCAGGGAACATTTCCAATGGGAATCGCAGGACTTCCCACAGTGTAAGAAATCTGGACTTGCCCCAGCACAGACCCCTGGCCATTCCCCCCTGTTTCAGAAGTGGTGGATGAATTTTTCTATGAATCCAGCTTAGCCCTGATGCCCTCCCTCCTGCTCCCAGTAAACCTGACTGGTACTACAGAGTACTTGATTCTCATAAATACCTGTGCAGAAATCCTGCTGCAGACCCAGAGGTCATTACAGAGGGACCTAAAGGAGCTAAGACTAGTCTGCCAAGAATCCTTCCTACTGGCAAGGACTCCAGAGCTCTGGACAGATGGGGTAAAAAAGTATACATCTCTGCAACCTTGGCTGTCAGAGCACTCAGTTGTCTGTTCCATATGTTAAAATATCAACAAAACACTTTGGAACTGTTAAAACAGAAGATTGCTACCTTTCCTGACTATGCCAGTTCAAAAGAGTTAGCAGATTTACTGCACTCTTCTTGTCAAGTGGCCAAAACTTTGTGGATATGACGCCCTAGAATCCTCTAACAGGGCAGCGTGACAGGATCTGTTGTTAGGAGATGTGCATGGCTGAAGGAACAACCTCTTCCTGATTATGTCAAGTCTAAACTTATTGATGCACCCCTAGATAAGGAGTGCTTGTTTGGGGAAAAAAGCAGAAAAGGTGCTTAAAAAGATGGAAGACAAAGCAAAATCTATGCAGACAGTAAAAGATTTCTTTCAGGTTCAACCTCCCAGATTCAGCAGGAACTTTCCCTCTAAGCACTGGTCCTTCCCTGCACCTAACAGACAGGGCCAAAGTAAGCCCCGCAGGGACAGACCATCCAGGCCCCTATCCCAGGGCCAGCAGAGAAGCAAACAGTGGACCACTTCCGTCTCTAAGGCAGGGAGTTCTAAGCTTACCTTCTATGTCAAACACTCTCAATGACTCCCCCACCCTCCCTTCACTCTTCAAAAACTAGGAGGAAGGCACTCCCTCTTCAAAGACGATTGGCTTTCTGTAACAAAGGACCAATGGGTTTTAAAGATACAAATTCTCTTTCAGTGAAGTCCCTATTCCAAGAGGGTACCCAGACTTACCTCCAAATCAGTGGGCAGAGGCATTGAAAAAGGTCCAAACTCTCATATCCCAGGGTGAAGTAGAACCTGTTCCCTCGGGTCAAACAGGTAAAGGCTTTTATTACAGACTATTCCTTGTTCCCAGAAAAGAGGGTACTTGGCATCCCATCCTGGATCTATCCATTCTGAACACCTCCCTGGTGGTCCCCAGATTCAAAATGCTAACTTTGCAGCACCTGCTGCCTATGCTAACAAAAAATGCCTGGCTAATGACCGTAGACCTAAAAGATGCCTACCCTCCACATCCCCGTTAGGGAATTGTGCAAGAAATTCCTGCGCTTCAGAGCAGGCTCACAACACTTTCACTTTGCTGCGCTGCCCTTTGGCTTATTTACTGCTCCCTGAGTATTCAAATGTTTGGCTCCGGCCATAGCATTCTGCAGACAGAGAAGTATACAGATTTACCCTTACCTGGACGACTGCCTCATTCAGGCAGAGTGCAAAGAAAAGCTACTCCAGGACCTTCTCTTTGTCAAATCACGCCTAACTTCCCTATGGTTCACCATTAACGAGAAGAAATCAAAGCAACCCCCCACCAGGAAGATCATTTTCTTGGGAGCTGTGCTAGACGCAGCAGCCCAAGTGGCCTTCCTATCCTCAGAAAAGCAGAGCTTCCTACCTCTCTACTTTACTCAGCTGGCTTCCAGAAGTCACCTCACTGCGGGAAGTTCCTGCAAGCCCTTGGATACATGGCATCTTGCGTCCTTCTCATCCCTCTGGCCAGGCTTCACATGAGAAAACTTCAGTGGTATTTAAAGAACCTTTGGTGCCAGCACTCATTCCCTAGAGACCTCTCTCCCTCTGATCCCATGTATAAGGGCAGAGTTTCTCTGGTGGGCAGAGGCCTGTGCCAAGAGCATGGTTCTTCCCTTCATCCTCCGCCCTTCCAACCAGACCATCTCAACCGAAGCCTCAGACATCGCTTGGGGCGCTCACTTAGCAGGCTAGTGCACCCAAGGTCTTTGGGATGCCCAGCAACTTCACTTGCACATCAATCAGAAAGAAATGGTGGAAGTAAAAAAGGCTCTGACATCTTTCAAACCCCATCTCAGGGCAGGGGTTCTCCTTATAAAAACAGACAACACCACAGTAATGTGGTATATCAACAAACGGATTCACTATACAATCTCGAAATACTGAAATGTCGAATTTCAGTATTTCGAGACTGAATAGCCGAAAAACCACACACACGAAAACCCACAGTCACGAAAACTACAGTTGCGACCATTCACACACACACACACACACACCAGGACATAATCACACACGCATGCACCTACCTAACTAAAACATAACAACACACACAAACACACTTAACCTACCTTATAAGCAGGGAGGCAAGCCCCCGGACCCCACACCCCTACATATATATTCTAACTCCGAGATCGCACTAAACACAAAAAAAACACCACCGCGCAAACACACACACACACACACACACACACACACACACAATAAAATCCCTACCCCTTATCCTCAAACACACAACACTTACCTGAAACCCCAGATAAATCCACAAACCGCACCACACATCACGAAAGCGACACCACAATAGTGGCGGATTCGGCATAGTGTAGTTTCGGTTAACTGCACTTTCCACTATTCGGTCTCGACGTACTGAATTTCGACATTTCAGTACGTCGAGATTGTCTAGTGTATCCCAACAAACAGGGTGGGACCCAGTCTTTACCCCCTCTGCAGGTTAGCCATGAGCCTGTGGCTTACAGCCACCTCCATGGGTCTACACCTAATTGCCCAATACCTACCAGGGGTCAACAACACCCTGGCAGACTTACTAAACAGAAACTTACTGGACCCCCATGAATGGCAGCTCCACAGGGAAATATTTCTGCAAATCACTCAGGAGTGGGGGACTCCGGAATTGGATCTCTTTGCCTCCACCTCAACCACCAGCTGCAAAAGTTCTGTACCAGGGTGTATCACTTCCTAGCTTGGAAGGTGCATGCCTTGACCTTCCCCTGGAACTCCTTCTTTGTGTATGTATTCCCTCCTCTGCCCCTTATTCCCAAGGTACTGATCAAAATAAGGGAGGAGAGACCAAAGGCTATCCTCATTGCTCTAGATTGGCCCAGGCAGCATTGGTACCCCTTACTGTGCGGCCTGACCTTACAGCCCCCCAAGCAGCTTCCCATTTTCTCAGACCTCTTGACCCAGGTGAGGGGGAAGATACTGCACCCAGACTTACAGACACTCAATCTTTCAGCATGGCTTATACCTTAAAAGCTAAAAGGAGTCCCTGTTAAGCAAACAAGTCCTAGGCATCATCACAGTGGCCAGAATGCCCAGCACCAGAAAATCATACGCAGGGAAATGGAAAAGATTCTGCTCCTGGAACCAGCCCAAAGGAGCCCATACCTCCCATCCTTCCATCCCTCTTGTCTTGGATTACCTAGTCAAGTTGCTCAATAGTGGCCCCTCTTTCTCTATTAAAATCCATGCCACAGCCATTTCTGGCCGTTACGATTCAGACCCACCCCTCTTCTCTCATCCTAAGCATTAAGCAATTCCTTAGAGGTGCTTCTAATATCAGACCTCCCAGAAGGGTACCCACGCCACCCTGGGACCTGAATTATGTTCTAGAAAAACTAACCGTACATCCTTTCAAACTTGCTGCTTCTACAGAATTGAAGTACCTCTCCTGGAAGACTGCCTTCCTACTAGCTATCACCTCAGCCAGAAGGGTATCAGAATTTCACACGCTCATGGCTGTTGAGCCCTTCATCATTTTCCATGCAGACAGGGTTTCCCTGAGGACTAACCCCTCCTTTATGCCCAAGGTGGTATCTGATGTAACTCTCAACCAGGCCATACACGTACCCACCTTCTTTCCCAACCTTCAGAACAAGGGGGAATGAATTCTGCACTCGCTAGACTTGCACAAACCACTCTGATACTAATTGGACAGTACTAAACCATTCAGAAAACAGACCAACTACTTGTCAGCTTTGCCCTTGGGTTAGAGGGGAAGCCCATTTCCAAGTGGATGTCACACTATCCATTTCTGATACAGACTACATGACAACCCCCCCCCCCCAAGTCTATCCATACCCATTCCACTAGGGCAGCCTCCACTTCCACAACCATCCTCAGAGGAGTCCCCACCACGGACATCTTGGAAGCTGCCACCTGGACTTCTGTCCATACCTTTACAAAATATTACCACCTACCTCTTTTTTTCTAAGTCTAGGGCAGGGTTTGCCTCTGCAGTTGTGTAGAGCCTGCTGACCCACGCCTAGAACTCTAACCTATCCTTCCACCCCTCTCCTCATCTTTGGGGATCCTCCCACAGGTGATGACTGCAACAGTGAAATGTGAAGAACATAGTACAGTTGTGTACATTTAACATAAATGTAGATGTTCAAGTGTAATCCACTCTTGCAGTCCTGGTTTCCCTCCCTCCCTCCATCCCCCATATAGCATCTTCCCCTAGGGGGACATAAGCTTCCCACGGTGGCTTTTAGCCACCAGGACCACTTTTCCTTATTTCCTTGTGCTTCTGACAGGCTAGGGCAAGAAAAACTGATGTAATGACGTCAGCTGCCTTGGTTTATAGCACTGACGACCTGACATCAGACTTCAGGTGATGGCAGCCAATGCAAAAAAAAAATGACTCTGGTATTTGGGCCGGCCGAGGGCTACCACAGCAGGATAACCCACAGGTGATGGCTGCAACATTGAATACACTCGAACATCTACATTTATGGTAAGTATACACAACTGTACTTTTTGTAGTGTTTGTGTAGTTTTTTTTGTGTAATTTTGTACCTTTAAGTGCACTTGTAAGGTACGCTGGTACCTCCTTAACCCCCGCACATTCACCCCTCACTTGTTTAAAAGTTGTAGGGTAAGGGGGTAAAGGAAGTGACGCATCTAACAAACAGAATTACTGAAGGGTGGATAGGCATATGCATCTCCTCTTAGTGTTCTCAAGTACACTGTATGCAGACTAGGTATGTTTGGCTGACATATAAAATCAAAACCCAGTTAGATATCTCTTTAACAGCCTTAAACCAAAAACTAGTTGTCAGAGTATTCTTCACTTGATGTTAATGAACTTTTCAGATTATTCCATCCTCCATTCTTACAGGAGCATTACCTTGTCCAGTCTTTCTGCTAAGCATCAAATGCAGCATAGCACCTTACAGTATTTTTGTTTAGTTTGCATAGTATGGGGTTATTTTAATGTCTGCTGTTGTCTTGAACTTATTCACATTCCTTTCAGGAAAATGGTGACCTTTGAGGAAAATCCTTTTTAAGCATATTGCCTCCTCTCAGTGTCCTTTTTTTCCCTCCCTTGGTTAAGCATTCATAGTCATTTTGTTTCCCGATTTAACACTTCATGTCTACATTGAAACTGGGAAGTAAGGCATGGACTACTTTTAAAGCCTCTGGAGCCTTTCAAGCCAACGTCCTGTACCAGACTAAGGGCTATGTTTACAGAGATGTATGTTTACAGAAGTGTAACTATTTTTAAGCAGATGCATTTCACAGTTCTTAGACGTCTTGAAAACTTCTGGTGGAAAACGAGCATGATTACTTCTGGAAACTACAAACACCACACCTTAAGCTTTTAAATCGATAGTTTATACTACACTGACCAAAACTTAATTGTGAAGACCTGCTTTGAGTACTCTCCCTTTTACTAACATTCATTGCTTTTCCTTCAACATGCATCCCCTGTCAGATTTATAAATTTGCTTGTTGTCCAGTACTCTCCTCCTCCTTATACCTACACCACCATCTGTATACTTTGAATGATTTGATCTTTATCAGAATGGGTTCAGTGGCCTCTCTCCCAAGTTCCTAAAGGGTCGACACCTTTTTGTCCATCCATTCCTGTCCCAGCACTTTCCATTTATGCCCTTAATCCTGTACAGGATTACTGGGGAATCAGAGCCTGTTCGAGCACTTAATGTTTACAAGTTGGAGATTACTCCATGTAAGGCGCCATCCCATTGCCGGACATGCAAGAGATACTCAGATTCATATAATGCATATTCCTGTGGATATTTTGGGTATCACCAGTTTAGCTGTGACATATCTTTGGGATGGTGGAAGAAAGCAGGTTGCCTGGCAAAGCCTGCCCGAGGCATAAGAGAGGATGTGCAGACAGTGAACAGGAGGTGCCCCAGCTGAGAATTGAACTAGGGAACTAAATGCACTGTTTTCCTCTATAATGCACATTATAAACTTCTGTCCTCAGCTTCTGTAGAAAGCCTGAATACCACTCCTTGCTGCTGTCATTAAACAAAATACTGGAAGAGAATGTCAGCTAATTTCATTCCTTAATATTCCTCCTATTTTTACATGAATCACCAACACTGTTTCATGAGAGACCAGTACCTTTACAGCCTTTCTGTCCATTGTGGTCTACATTTGTCCTGTTATGAAGCAGAAATTCTTCACAGGTACAGTCTTACCTTTTTTTTTTGGG
The DNA here is from genome assembly GCF_019279795.1 of Protopterus annectens. Lineage (NCBI taxonomy): Eukaryota > Metazoa > Chordata > Ceratodontiformes > Protopteridae > Protopterus > Protopterus annectens. The sequence continues at coordinate 1,410,868,656 of NC_056732.1, read as the reverse complement.
GGGGGGGGGTTGTTATTATGTCAACTTGGTAACCCTGCATTCCATTGAGTGGTGGGCCTGGCAGTTGAGATATTCTCCAGTTGTTTAAAAGGGTGTAATACTTTGTTTTTTGTCCAGTTCCTCAAGTCTATTGTAGGTCCCCACCCTCCTGTTTTGTTATCTCTGGTTTCTCTAGCAGTACTTGTGGGAGATCATTATCTGCTACACCAGTGACAGGGTTCTCACCCAATCTTGCATATTTGCTGCTGCCATTATCTTCAGCCTGCTTAGTAACAGCTTGTTTGGAATGTATTTAAGGCAAAACTTTGGTACGTTAGCCAAAGGTAAAGTGCTTAAGTTATTGCTTTTTGGGTTTAAACCATGGAACGGGTACACATTCAGCCACCGTGGAGATTTTCTTGATCACTCATTGTCGTCCTCCTCACGTATTGATGTAGCTTATCAGTCCGAATGCTTAACACTTGCTGTAGGGCCACCCATTTACAAAAAAAGGGTTTGCGGCCATCTCAGGAGGGTAGTCCTTGTACTCATTCTGTTATAGCCTTCCTTTCATAGCACTAATTGATATAAGCACCTCTAGGCTTTAAATACTCATCAAAATGTACATGTTTATCCTATAGTCTCATAATGGCTACCGTATCTCCACTATTTTTTTCCAGATCCATCACAGTTTCCTTGACCTAGCCATTGCTGTAGTTCTTTGTCCCTGGGGAACTCCTCCTTTCAGATGTATAACTATTTCAAATCAAAACGGCAAAAGACACTAAGACTGAAATCAGAAACCACTAAACTGTAGACTCACTGGAGGCTGCAAGATGGTGAAAAAACAATACACTGCACTAAAGTAAAGCTAAGTACTTTATTTTATTCTCTCTAACTTTTTCAGAGTTTCAGTGCAAAGAAAAAGTAACTTAAATTATACAAAAATGAAATCTTGTGACTACAAAACAATTGATCAGTGAATTCAGATTCTTAAAGGAACACTAACTTACAGTCCTATACAAGACATATATAAGGTATAATGTTTATAAGTACTTTAAGGAATATTTAGTACTTTAAGGAATATTTAGTATTTTATCATAAAAGATACCACTTAAAAATGAAAATAAGTCACATTTTAAGACATTTGACTCCTCTCATCTCACTTTATTTGACTACCCTACTTTATTCTGCTTGTCTCCTTCAACCATTACCTGTATGCAACTTTCTGACCATATCTACCCTTTTTAGATCTTTATTAGCTCTTCCCTTCATCTACCTCTGGTCTCTACTATCACCTCATAGTACATGTCCAAAAAAAAAAAAAAAACTTTTGCCTTACTGATGACCGTATATAAACTGCTACACAGCTTAAATATTGAGTATTGAATATGATTGTGCATATCAATGCTGAAACATTTTGTTTATTATGATTCTGTATCAAATATCAAACACACGTTATGTCCTGTTGTATTAAGTGGAATCCATTGCAGCTGTTTTGTATAGTTGCATGTTCTAACGTGTAGTTGTATGTAATTTACCTATGAAGCTTTTCTCCCCAGCACTCTGCTGAAAATTGCCTCATTTAAAACCTGGCACCTTGTCAGCTTGCAAAAGCTGCCAGTTCAGTTTTTACTTCTAAAAGATTTTTGAAATCACAACTAAAGGGACTAGGAGTCATAAAATCCAATACAAAAATTAAAACGTTCTAATGTTGGTGCAGACTAGTGAATGCTTGGCTAGAGCATTCGTAGCATCCTTATTTTTAATAGTTAGCAGATGCACAGAAATACATGTGCACAGTTTCCTAATAGTTTTTCCTACATAAAAACATTGACAAGAATCAAAAGTAGCCAAGTACACCACAAATGTCGAATAGCAGGTAAACCTACCTTTAGCCCATAACTGCAACGGAACATGCCCTTTTGTTAACATCATCAGTAATAAGGACAGTCTCAAATAACTTTTTGAAATCAAAATTCTTGTAACTAAATTTTGGTGCCACACCAAGCACATCACAAAGATCCTTATTGCCAGAAGTAGCTTTCCAGTTTGAACTTAAAATGGTCCTAGTGCTACAGCCTTCAGACGAAATAGGAACAGAAAACCATATCGGCATCAAACTGTGTTCAGCACCTTCTGAACACTGTTGACTTGGAGGTATTAGAATGAAAACGAAAAATACTAAGCAAAATGAAGAGGGTATATCGTACTTCTAAGACTCTTGATCTCCCAATGTTGTACAAAAATGGGTCAGTATAACCTGTATTTAAAAATAATTGCTTAAGATACAAATCCTCACTGTCAGATTTAGTGTCCATTACTAATGAGAGGACTTATTTTAATAAATTGACCCCTAAACAGCATTTCTCTTCATAGATTGCAGTGTGCTGACTGCTAGATGCAAGATAATTCTTCACAAAAGTTGCTTTCCTGAAAATATTACTATGAAAAAATGCCCAGAACCAAATCGATAGTAATTTCAACATCTAAAAAAATTAACCACAGTCCCTATGCACCTGTTAGTTAAATTCAGAAAAGATATACTAGCATTGAGGCCACAAGTGAAAGCATCAACTTCTTTTAACTCGCCTTCCCAAATAAAAAAAATAAAAAAGTATGCCATTTGTAAAAGGCTACCTTATGAAACAAAACATGTGCACAAAGAAAGTCAGGATCCCACCAACTCATCACTAAACTGGCACAAGAGGGTGCCATCTTTGCACCATTTGTCACTCCTTTTTTTCTGTTTAAAAAAGTCCACATTAGAGACTCACAGATTATCTAAAGCAAACTTCACAAGAATGCACAACGTATTAGCCAAAGTACCACTCAAATCTGTCAAATTTGTCAAGTACCTCCAAAAAAAATCTAAACTTGCATCCTGCAGATTGCAAGAATGCAGGGAAGTTGCATTCAAAGTGAAAATGAATTTGTCATGACCAGAAAAAGTATATTGACATAAATCCAACCATGCCCATGCATCTCTTAAACAAAATCCTGATGGTTGAACCAAAGGACTGATAACTGAATCTAAAAAAAATAGAAATTGTCTTGGCTCCACCTGCAGAAGTAATGGGTCTAAAAGAAGGAAAATCACCTTCAACAGTAACTTTATGGGGTTTCAAAATACCAAAACACCTCCCCAACTTCGGAAATTCTGCCTGTAAGAACTCAATGCAACATCGATTTGCCCATTATGTAAAAGGTTTAACATGTAATTAACCTGGAGACAAAGGTGGTTAATCTCATTGATCGATGTAGGCTTATGCAAATCACTGTCAGACAGTAAAGTCTAAATGCTTTCAACATCAAGAAAATTCATAACAACTACTCCATTGCCCTTGTCAGACTTCATAATTCGAAGCCCCTAAGCATTCCTTAGCTCAGCTAAAGCTTGTCTTTCAGAACTGGTCATATTAGAAAACCTCTTCGGTAGTGGGACAGCCAAAACATCTCTAATTTCTTTTTCACAAATGTCTGAAAAAACTTGCAAAGAATGATGAAGTGAGGGGTTGAAAGTGCTCTTCTTCTTGAGCTCACCCGCCCCCCCATCCAAAACAATATCATGGAAAATAAAATGTAAATTAATTTTCATACATATAATGTGATTTTTTTTTTTTTTTTTTTTTCAGAGTATTAACTAAATTGGCTCTGCATGATGGAACAAATGAACATCCTTTGTTCAAAGCAGCTAAATGTCTGTCTTGTACAATAGTCACTAAAATTCAAAACGGAAAAAACATGCATTGATCTCTCAAATTTAGTCAGCTTCACTTGCCTCTGCCTGTCCCCTTCTCCTTCTTTTTGCCCTTCAGGCCACACTGTTTTCTGGCAAAATTCCCTGGAACCAAGCCCTGAAAAGGAGAAGATGAAGTACCATCTTCTGGGATTCTGCCTGTAACAACAGAATTTGAACAACCAGCTCCAACAGGAAGAGCATTCACATCAATAGAAAAACCAATAGAATGCTTCTGATTTGTCTGTGAATCAAGTTTCCTGTTAACATCAAATGTAGAAGATACCTGTTGGTTGTCATTTCCAAGCATATTATCATAATTCCTTTCACCATCTTTGAATTTACTAATGGGATAAGCCTTTACCAGCAGCATGTACACTAGTATCTCTCAAATGCTTTTTACATTTGCACTGGACAACAGTGGTACATTGCCTATCAATTTTACCTCTAGTGGCATAGTATTCAACTGAACAGTCATTGAAGTGCCTGTTCTTAATTATAGCATCGTTCAAATTAACAGCCTTCCTTTAATTAAGCTTCTCTTTATAATCACAAACAAGAAGCTTCATAACTTCCAAACAAGTGTTATTGAATAAATTAACAAGCTTGCTGTATAGTGCATCATTATATTGCGCTGGTTAGGGAATTTAAAAACTGTTAAACCAAGAAGAAGCTGCTGTGTGGCAATGCAGTGTTGAGGTGTAACAACAAAAAAAAAAACTCAAGTTCAGTAGTCTTTAATTTAGTAAGCTGCTTTTCAAGCTCAAAAATGAGCTGGCAACAGTTCTTAAGTGAAATTGCATCACCTGAAGTATTTACAGGCAGATTGGAATTTAAGTCAAAAGGGTTTGTGTTCACCTTCAGTCAACTATCCAAATTAAAGGTCGAACCTAGAGAATGCAAAGAACTAGTCTGAATCCTTCAGCAACTTGTTCTACAGAACGTCCTCTGACTCATTGAAATCTTTTCCATCCCCTGTAGACTGATTCAGTTCCATGTTGCTGAATATCAGCAAGCACAGCCTGTGGTCTTGTGACAAGGCCTGAAAGCGATTGGCTGTGATCAAGAAGGTCAAAGGGCACAGTGTGTGTGTGTGGTTAAATTCAAATTAACATCCGCACTATCATCAAAAAAAAAAAAAAAGTGAACTGACGATGTTCATTGTGTTTCACTGTTGCAGTCATTACTCTTGGGTTATCCTGCTGGCAGGCTACCCGCAGTCTGCCTGAATTCCTAAGTCCTGATCCGGCATCTGTTGCTGTCGCCTCTTCCCTGACGTCGGTGCGCCAGGGTTATAAAAGATGCAGCCGACGCCATTTTCTTCAGTCTTTCTTGCCGCGCGGTGCCCGAAGCAAAAGCAGTTCACAAGTGCCTGTCGGCCGACTGATTTTCAATCCGAATTTCAGAACCAAAGTCTTCATTAAAGTTAAGTACCCCGTTGGGGAAACTTTTTTCTTGCTCCAGACCGATGTCAGAAAAAGTTAACAATTGTATTTCTTGTGGGAAGCAAATACCTCAAGGATTTTCACTCTTACTGTATTCCGACCATAACGTTGCTAGCTGTTGGTTTTGTGCTAGATTTAACCAGCGCACTATTAAGCGTCTGTTCGATTTTGCATTTCATTATTTTGGCTGAAGGTTTAATTATGTAACGCCGTCGCAACAGCCAACCGGAGTTTACAAAAAACGCAAGGACAAGGAAAAGAATAGGCATCCGAGGTCCAAACCCGACGATGAGGCCTCCGCTAGGCCAGTTGCCGGTTCGCCGGCTCTCAGTGAGGCGCTTTCGCAGCCCCTGGCGCCCGCTACCTCAGAGCCACAGGCCACTTCCGACTCCCACGTGGAGCCGACTGGGCCTCTGGATACTCAAGGTATTGGACACTCGGAAATCATTCCCTCAGATGGGTCTGGAGCCACTGAGCAGGCATCGGCTTCTGAGGTTGTCTTCAGACCTACACAGTTATATATTAAACCATCTTCAGCTTCAAAGACTTAAGCAGCTCTAAAGACAAAGAAACAAGTACATTATTCTCCTACTCAGACTACAATGCCTAAAAAAACAGATGCTTAAAATGGCCGAAGACCTAATTACTTTGATCAGGGGTTCCCATCCCCCTCCTGATGAGGCCTAGGCAAGAGACAGAATATGATTCTTCTGATCAGGTTTCTATTTCCTTTGATTCCTCTTCTGAACAGGATTATTCCATTCCTCCTTATGAGGATTTTGATGCTGAAGAATCCATTCCTTCAGCCTCTCCTCCTGAGGATTATTCTTTTGGGGAGCACTGCATACCATGAGGGAGCATTTCTACTGGGAAAGCCAAGATTACTCAGAATCTAAGAAAAGACTCTGAGACTTTCTGCTATTACCTCAGCACAGACTCCTTGCTATTCCACCTGTTCTAGACATTGTAGATGTATTTTCAGAGTCCGGCCTGTCCCCAGACTCTTTACCCCCTGCACCTGCTAAGCCTGACAGATACTACAGGGTCCCAGACTCTCATAAATTCCTATATAAAAACCCCGCTGCTGACCCAGAAACTATATCTCAGGGTCCCAAAGGGGTCAAATCTTCCACTGCAAAAAACCCTGTCCCCTCTGACAGGGATTCTAGGGCACTGGACAGATGGGGGGGAAAAGTGTACACTTGTGCTACCTTGGCTGTAAGGGCTTTAAATTGTCAATTCCATATGCTTAAATATCAGCAATACTTAATGTCACTGCTTAAACAGAAAGAAAATATTGACAAATTCTGAATGTTCAGAGAAAAAGGAAATGCAGGATTTAGTGCATGCAACTGAAGTGGGAAAGCATACTTTGCAATGTGGTTATGATTCACTGGAGGCCTCTTGCAGGGCCGTTGTTACAGGTTCTGTTATTAGACTGCATGCTTGGTTAAAGGAACAGAATCTACCTGATCATGTTGAAGCAAAATTATTAGATGCCCCATTACAACATGATACTTTGTTTGGTGCTAAAGCAGAAGAGGTGTTGAAGAAAATGGAGGATAAAGTGAAATCCATGCAGACAGTTAAGGATTTTTTTACAGGTACAGCCACCCAGATTTAGCAGGAACTGGCCTTCCACAAATTGGTCCTTTCCAGTGTCAGACAGGACACAGAGGCAGATACAGACGTCCCAGAGGCAGATCTCAGCCCCAAGGCTCATACAGGCCTAAACAATGGGGTGCTCCTACCTCCAAAAGTGGAGAAGACAAATCACAACCTTACAGGAAACAGTCCCAATGACTTTCCTCTGTCAGATCCAAGCACTTTTCTTTTGGCAGCCCCCTTAGGGGGAAAACTAGCACTTTTTTCACCAAATTGGCAAACGATTACCCAAGACAAATGGGTCTTGAACATAGTGTCCCAGGGCTACAGGTTCCATTTTCACACCCTACCAGGGGCAAAAGGTATGCCAGACCTGCCAATGGGCAGCGCAAAAGCAAATTACAGCCCTCATGGACATGAGGGCCATTCAACAAGTACCACAACAAGAGCAGGGGCAAGGATTTTACTTGAGACTTTTCTTGGTGCCCAGAAAGGACAAAACCTGGAGACCAGTACTGGACCTGTCTATACTAAACACGTTTCTGGAGGTTCCAAAATTCAAGATGTTGACTCTACAGCAGCTACTGCCCATACTGGGCAAGAAGGCTTGGCTCGTAACTTTGGACCTAAAAGAGGCATACCTGCATGTCCCAATCAGACAATCTCGCAGAAGATACCTCAGATTCATAGCTGGCTCAATGCACTACCAATTCTCTGCACTGCCCTTTGGCTTATCTACTCCGTCCAGGGTCTTCACAAAATGCCTGGCACCAGTAATTGTGTTTTACAGACAGAGGAATTCAAATATATACCTACTTGGACGACTGCCTTATTCAAGCAGAGAACAAAGACATTCTTCTAACGCATCTGGCATTTGTAAAAAGATTACTAATTTGCTTAGGGTACACAGTAAACGAAAAGAAATCAAAACTAGTACCCTCTCAAGAGATAATATTCCTGGGTGCAAGCTTAAATACAACTGCCCAGATGGTTTATCTCATGCCAGACAAACAAAGGCAACTGACTTCTTACTTCAGAAAGGTGGCAACAAAGACCAAGTTATCTGAAAGGAAAATCTTGCAGGCGTTGGGCTTCATGGCATCCTGTATTCTACTAATTCCATATGCCAGACTGCATATGAGGAAACTACAGTTTGGACTCAGCATTGCCACAGCCTGGAGACAGTAATTACCCTTATTCCCTGCCTGCAACAGGAGTTTCGATGGTGGGCACAGGCCTGTCACCACAACAAGGGTCTGCCATTCACTTTACCCACAGCCAGACAGACACTGACAACGGATGCATCAGATTATGCCTGGGGGGCCCACATGGCAGGAAAATGTATTCAGGCACATGGCCTGCAAGCCAGATGCATCTTCATATCAATCAAAAAGAGATGCTAGCTGTTCAGAATGCCCTGACAGCTTTCAAGAACCTACTTCATCCCGAGCAATTACTGATAAAGACAGACAATACTATGGTCATGTGGTACATCAACAAGCAGGGAGGCACACATTCCTACCCCCTCTGCAGACAAGCAATGACCTTGTGGGACACAGCATTGACTTATCAAGTTCACCTGCAAGCACAATTCCTGCCAGGAAAAACAAATACTCTGGCAGACGAACTAAGCAGAAACCTCATGGATCCCCCACGAGTGGAAACTGGATCCACAAGTCTTCAGAATGATAACAAGGAAATAGGAATGCCCAGACATAGATCTATTTGCCTCCCCTCACAACTACCAATTACAGAGATTTTGTACAAGGATTTATCACAAACAAGCATGGAGAGTGGACACCCTATCCTTCAGCTGGAAAAACCTAACAGTATATGCCTTTCCTCCACTGCCTCTCCTCCCCAAGGTACTCTTAAAGGTCAGACAAGAGAAGCCAAAAATGATACTGATTGCACCAGGCTGGCCACGCCAGCACTGGTACCCAATACTAAAGAGCTTGTCTCAAGGCCCAGCATGGATATTGCCTCAAACTTCCCACTTGCTGACCCAACAAAACAATCAGATCCTGCACAGTCAACTCAGGACCTTAAATCTGGCAGCATGGCGGATAATATAGACATTCAAAACACTACTCTTTCAAAAGCTGTTATGGATGTTATCTTGGAGGCCAGGAGGCCCAGTACCAGAAAATCTTATGCAGAAAAATGGAAGAGATTCTGTGCTTGGAACCAGGAACAAGGCATTGACACACATTTACCAAATATTCCTCAGATTTTACAATACCTAACTGAGATGCTGGACAAAGGCCTTTCCTTTTCATCAATTAAGATTCATGCCTCTGCCATTTCAGCCCATTACAATACGGAACCTTCTATCTTTTCTCATGCTTTAATAAGGCAGTACCTCAGAGGGGCCACAAACATAAGACCTCCAAGGAGAGCACCAGTACCTGCATGGGACCTCAATTATGTCTTGGAAAAACTCACTCTGCCTCCCTTTGAGCCAGCCTCAACAGCTGATATAAAATTCTTATCCTGGAAAACAGCTCTGCTCCTAGCAGTAACCTCTACAAGACGAGTCTCTGAGTTAAAAGCACTCATGGCTGTGGAACCTTTTATCATTTTTCATCCAGACAGGGTTTCTCTGAGGACAAACCCAAAGTTTATGCCTAAGGTGGTGTCCAGTGTGGCCCTCAACCAAACAATTCACTTGCCTACCTTTTATCCTAACCCACAGAACAAGGGTGAGAAAATTCTGCATTCTTTGGACATACACAGGCAGCTACTCTTCTACTTGGACAGAACTAAAGCTTTCAGAAAGATTGAGCAGCTTTTAGTGTCATATGCTGCAGGATCACAAAGGCTATCTCAAAACAAACTATTTCTAAATGGATAGGTCATTGCATCTGTTTCTGCTATTCTCAGCATGGCAAGTCAGGGTCTAAGGGCATTAGGCCTCATTCTACCAGAGCAGCAGCCACTTCAGCAGCCTTCCTCAGAGGAGTACCAACCAAAGACATCTTAGAGGCTGCAACTTGGAGTTCAGTGCACACTTTTACAAAGCACTACCACTTACCTCTTTACTCTAAATCCAGTGCAGGCTTTGCCACTGCAGTGTTGCAGGGCCTCATAGCCTCTCCTAATCCTATTTAGCTCAGCCACCCATTCTCAGCTTTGGGATTCAACCCAAGAGTAATGACTGCAACAGTGAAACACTGTGAACATAGTACAGTTGTGTACCTACCATAAATGTAGATGTTAGAGTGTATTCACTGTTGCAGTCCAGGTTACCCTCCCTCCATCCCCCTTTCTTTTGCTGGGGTTTATCTGTACTTCTCTATTCTATACAGCCTATGTGGTGTATTTGCTTGTAGATGAAGGAAATGTTTCTTTACTGCATGTATGTTAATTTGCATAATATATTTAGCCTACTCTTTTGGGGGCACCTGACATCTGGGGCAAGAAAAACTGAAGAAAATGGCGTCGGCTGCATCTTTTATACCCCTGGCGCACTGACGTCAGGGAAGAGGTGACAGCAACCGACACCGGACCAGGACTTTGGAATTCAGGCAGACTGCGGGTAGCCTGCCAGCAGGATAACCCAAGAGTAATAACTGCAACAGTGAATACACTCGAACATTTACATTTATGGTAGGTACACAACTGTACTTTCCCAGCTTTCATGCCGAAAATTGAGGTATCAAGTCAAAACCAAAACTGCAAAAAGACACAAACTTCCAAACGGAAACCACAAAAAGAAAACTGGTAAAGTGTAGATTCAATGGAGGATGCAAGGTGGTGAAAAAACACAGTACAAAGCACTGTCTTTAGTTACATGTTTGTGAATCACATGCCGGTGATTACAGAGTGTATGCCCTACATTCTTAACTAGTCACTTTGAGCTGTACAGCATTAACTGAATAACTTGCTCCCTCTTCCAAACCACCACTTTTCTTGTCACTTCCATTGTGTTCCAAATAAGAGTCCAAAGATCCTTCCTGTTTTCTGAAAACCTTTTCAAGTTGTATACTCTTAATTTTCCTTACTGTTCCTTCTTGTTTCATATTCCTTACCAGTCAATGGTAGGCCCTTATTCTGAACTCTTTTGGTTTTGCCTTTCTTCCTGTACATGCATTTTCTATGTTCATACCCAGTATGATGTTTTCTGTAGATGTTCTTCATCTCACATTGCTGCAGTCCTTACATATGGGTAGTCCGCTGTCCTCGGTCGGCCCGAATACCAAAGTATTAGGCTGACGTCGGTCAAGGCGCTTTAAACTGACATCAGAACGTCAGGGTACAAAAGCGCATGACTGACGTCATATCCTCAGTCTTTTTTGCCACATGGTCCGATGCAGAAGCAGCATTGCAAGTGCCGTTCGGCGTTCTGAAATTTTTCGAGTTCGGAGTTTCAGACCGAATCCAAGTTGGCTAAGTACCCCGTTGGGGAATATTTTGTTTTTTTCTTGCCTCAGTGTATTACCGGATGTCAGAAAAAGTGAATAACTGTATTTCTTGTGGGAAACAGATACCGCATAGGGATTATCATTCTTTGTGCATTCCTTGTTTGGGGCCTGAGCACGACGTTGTTGGGTGTCGCTTTTGTGCTAGGTTCAATAAGCGCACTATTAAGCGAAGGTTAGATTGTGCTAGGCTGGTCTTGAAGCGGTGCACTTATAATATGCCGTCGGACTCTCCGCGCCGCTTCTTCAAGAAGCGCAAAGACAAAACAGTTAAACCCAGGCAAGATGAGTCGTCCGTTCGGACGCCGGTTCTTTAGAGGCTTCAGTGGAACCGGTGGTTCCGACGGAGACTTCTCTGGAGTCTCAGGGGGAGACTTTGATTTTGCAGGATGTGGCCTCTCAAGAGGCAGGTCAGGCTGAAGGGGCTTCTCAGGTTACTGTACTCCCTCCCTTCCTAGGGTGGTTAGGCCCTCTCCTTCTGTTTCCAAGGCTTCTCCCAGAGGCAGGCCAGGTTTAGCTTCTGTTGGTGTCACTCCTAGTTCAGCAGGGTCTGTGCCTAAGAAGCACATGCTTAAAATGGCAGAAGATTTGATTACTCTGATTAGAGGTTCTTTGCCCCCTCCTGATAAGAGGCCTAGGGTGGAGCCAGAGTTGGGAAGTTTTGAGCAGGCTTGGATGTTTCAGAGTCTTGGCTGAAGACTTGCAGGAGTACTCTCCTTATTCTGATTCTGATGCAGATGATTCCACTCCTTCTGCTTCTCCTCCAGAGGATTTTTCTTTTTCAGAGACACTTCATTCTATGAGGGAACATTTTAAGTGGGAAGGTCAGGACTTCTCTGATTCTCGGAAAAGGCTTAGGGAATTTTTGCTTTTACCCCAGCATAGGCCCTTGGCTATACCCCCTGTTGTGGATGTTGTGGAAGATGTGTTTTCAGAGGCTTCACTTAATCCTGATTCTCTGCCTCCTGCGCCTGTTAAACCGGATAGGTATTACAGGGTGCCTGAGGCTCATAAATATCTTTATAAGAGTCCTAGGGCGGACCCAGAAACTATTAGTCAGGGACCTAAGGGTGTCAAGGCCTCTGTTGTAAAGAATCCGGTTCCTCTAGATAAAGAGGCCAGAGCTTTGGATAGGTGGGGAAAGAAGGTCTATACATCTTCTACCTTAGCTATGAGGGCTTTGAATTGCCAGTTTCATATGTTGAAATATCAAAACTTTCTTCTTTCACAGTTGAAGTCTAAGGTGGATGCTCTGGCGGAAGGCATTGAGTGTAAAGAATTACAAGATTTGGTGCATGTCTCTGAACAGGTGGGTAAGCATTCATTACAATGTGGTTTTGATGCTGTGCAGGCCTCGTCTAGGGTGGCTGCCACTGGTTCAGTTCTTCGCAGGCACGCCTGGCTGAAGGATCATAATTTATCTGACCATGTTAAGACAAGGATTTTGGATGCTCCTTTGCAGTCTGATGTGTTGTTTGGTTCACCTGTGGAGTCAGTCTTGAAGAAAATGGAAGACAAGGCTAAGTCTATGCAGGCTGTTAAAGATTTTTTGCAAGTTCAGCCTCCGAAGTTTAGTAGGAATTGGCCTGCTAAGGGGTGGACGTATCCTTCTTATGATTCTCAGTCTAGGGGTAGATCTAGACAATGGTAGGGGCAGAGCTCAGAGTTCTTTCAGACCTAGAACAGGGAGTTCACCTGCACAATCTTCGGGTGAGGGCAGGGGCCAGTCCTTTCGTAAACAGGCCCAATGACCTACTTTTTCAGCTGCCTGATCCTTCTTGCCTGGCAGCACCTTTGGGAGGAAGGTTGGCTCTCTTCAAGGAAAATTGGATTTTGATTACCCAAGACAAATGGGTATTGGATATCATACACCAAGGTTACAAGTTTTATTTCCATACCTTGCCTCCTTTCAAAGGCATGCCAGACGTTCCTTCTCAGCAAAGGCTAGAGGCTCACAAACAAATTTCTCTACTACTTCAATTAGGGGCCATACAACCGGTCCCTCTGCCAGAAGTGGGCCTAGGATTTTATTCTCGCCTGTTTCTAGTACCAAGAAAGGGAACACGTGGAGACCAATTTTGGATTTATCTATCCTCAACACATATCTGGACATTCCTAAGTTCAAAATGTTGACGTTACATCAGCTTTTACCTCTGCTGGGCAAAGATCACTGGATGGTGACTCTGGATCTCAAGGAGGCTTACCTTCATGTTCCTATCAGGCTCAGTTGCAGGAAGTATCTGCGTTTTCGGGCTGGGACTTTTCATTATCAGTTCTCTGCATTGCCCTTTGGCTTATCTACTGCGCCCAGAGTGTTCACGAAGGTTTTGGCTCCAGTGGTAGCTTTCTTCAGGCTAAGAGGAATACAAATCTATCCTTATTTGGACGATTGCCTGATTCTGGCCCAAGGAAAGGACGAACTTCTTCATCATTTACAGTATGTGATGGCAGTGTTAAGATGCCTGGGGTATTCTGTGAACGAAATAAAGTCCAGTCTAGTACCCTCTCAGGACATGTGCTTTCTGGGTGTGAGACTGAATACAGCATCCCAGATGGCCGTTTGACCCCGGACAAACAAAAGAATCTTTCTCTTTACTTCCACCAATTGTCTCGTCAGTCCAGGCTGACTGCAAGGACAGTCCTTCAAGCCTTGGGGTTCATGGCATCTTGTATTCTGGTACTTCCCAATGCCAAACTGCATATGAGGAAGCTACAATGGTATCTCAAAAATGTATGGACGCAGCACTGCCAAGATATGGACACTGTCATTCAGATAATACCTTGCATTCAAAAGGAATTTTTGTGGTGGGCTCAGGAATGTCACCTAAACAAGGGACTCTCTGTGTCCCGACCAGAGGCGAGTCAGATTCTAACGACAGATGCCTCAGACAAAGCTTGGGAGCTCATCTAAATGGAAAATGGGTACAAGACACGTGGCCTGCCAGACTTCAACATTTACATATCAACTTGAAGGAGATGTTAGCAGTCCAATTTGCATTGATAGCTTTCAAGGATTTACTTCTTCCAGGGCAGGTGTTGATTCAAACAGACAACACAACTGTCATGTGGTACATCAACAAGCAAGGGGGCGCATTCATATCCTCTATGCAGACAAGCAATGATTTTGTGGGAGACTGCTCTCAGTTTACAGCTAAATCTTCAGGCAAGGTTTCTGCCAGGAGCACAGAACTCCTTAGCAGATGTGTTGAGCAGACAAATTATGGATCCCCACGAGTGGAAATTGGATCCTCATGTATTTCAGAAATTGACAGTGTTATGGGGAACTCCAGACATAGATCTGTTCGCTTCTCCACTAAATTACCAGCTGCCAAAGTTTTGCACAAAAAGGTTTCGTCCCACAGCTTGGAAAGTGGATGCTCTCTCATTCAATTGGAGCAATCTTCACGTGTATGCCTTTCCTCCTCTGCCTCTCCTCCCAAAGGTACTCCTGAAGGTCAGACAGGACAAGCCAAACATGATTTTAATAGCTCCGGATTGGCCTCGACAGCACTGGTACCCATTACTGAGAAGTCTGGTACGGAAGCCTCCATGGCCGTTGCCTTCGATTCCTCACATGCTGTCTCAGGAGAACGGTCATTTACTCAATGTCAAACTTCACTCTCTACATCTAACAGCCTGGCATATTCTGTTTTAAACCCTGGAGGGTCTCAGCTTCCACAACAAGTTTTGAATGTTATTTTGGAGGCCAGAAGGCCTAGTACAAGGAAAGTTTACGCAGATAAATGGAGGAGATTTTTATTTTGGAGTACAGCAAAGGACTTTGATGTTTCTAAACCTAATTTAAGTGTTGCTCTTCAATACCTTACTGAGTTATTGGACAAAGGTTTGTCCTTCTCCTCTATAAAGGTTCATGCTGCAGCAATTTCTGCTCACTATGACTGTGATCCACCATTATTTTCTCATCCTTTGTTTAAGCAATTCCTTAGAGGGGCAAAGAATATAAGACCCCCACGTAGAGCTCCTACTCCTGCTTGGGATCTCAATTTTGTGTTGGAGAAACTCACTCTACAACCTTTTGAGCCTGCAGCAACTGCAGAGTTGAAATATTTATCATGGAAGACTGCTTTTTTGTTGGCCATTACCTCTGCGAGAAGGGTTTCTGAATTACAGGCCATTATGGCGGTTGAGCCTTTCTTAATTTTCCACAAGGATAGGGTGTCTTTGCATTAACCCTTCTTTTATGCCTAAAGTGGTTTCTAGTGTGGCTTTAAACCAAACTATTCATTTGCCTACTTTTTATGCAAACCCCAAAATAAAGGGAGAGGATTTTGCACACTGTCGATATACACAGACAGTTGCGATATTATTTGAGCAGAACTAAAGGGTTCAGGCAGTCTCAGCAGTTGTTTGTTTCTTTTGCTTTGGGTTCTCAGGGCAAACCTGTTTCAAAACAATCTATTTCTAAGTGGATTGGTTTTTGTATTGCTTTCTGTTATTCCCATCATGGTAAGGAGATTCCAGCTGGGATTAGGCCTCATTCCACTAGGGCTACTGCCACTTCTACAGCTTTTTAAGGGGTGGCTACTAAAGATATTTTGGAAGCAGCTACTTGGAGTTCAGTGCATACTTTCTCTAAGCATTACCACCTTCCACTTTACTCTAAATCTAGGGCTGGATTTGCCACTGCAATTTTACAGGGCATTTTGGCAGCCCCTAATGCTTTTTAGTTTGGCCATCCTCCCTTACCTCTGCTTTGGGATTCTACCCATATGTAAGGACTGCAGCAATGTGAGATGAAGAACATAGTACAGTTTTGTACCTACCATAAATGTAGATGTTCGAAGATCCACATTGCTGCAGTCCAATTTACCCTCCCTCCTTCCCCTCTGTAGAGGTGGTGGTGTGGTTTGGGTTGTACATATTGTAAATATGGTTAGTGCAGGGGTGGTTGGTTATTTTTTGCTGTTTTTTGGCTTTGGCCTTTCTTGTTAGGGCCTTCTGACATCTGGGGCAAGAAAAGACTGAGGATATGACGTCGGTCATGCGCTTTTGTACCCTGACGTTCTGATGTCAGTTTAAAGCGCCTTGACCGACGTCAGCCTAATACTTTGGTATTCGGGCCGACCGAGGACAGCGGACTACCCATATGTAAGGACTGCAGCAATGTGGATCTTCGAACATCTACATTTATGGTAGGTACAAAACTGTACTTTATCCATGTAAATTTCTGTACAGCCAAATTTTTGCTAGCAGCTTTTTAAATACTTTTTATTTGCCTTTTTTGAGCTACTGTCTTAAGACCATCTGCTGCCACTGGTGCCTCTCTAGTACCAGAAGTAATTCCTGACGTTGCCCCCAACCCCCGCCCCCCAACTTGATCTGAAACATTCCCATTGCTTGAGTGGAAATTGCGGCATCCCAGTGCACCTTTATACTCTTGGTCTTGGGGATTTTATTTATATTCCCTACTCATTTTCCTGTCCCAGTGCCCACCATGCAGAGAAGTAAGGTTATTATGACTGTGTGCCCCAAGTAATTTTGTATGCATGGATGTATACCTCAGGTTCACCATCCCTTCTTTTGACCTGTCCTCTCCCCCCAACATAGGCAAGCCATTAAAATACTGTTGCCTTTTCTATCCCCTTGGTTTTTATATTTTAATGTTTTTAATCTGTGCTGTGACTAGTTTGTAGCTAAAAAGAGACAAGTGTGGTCCTTTCCATCTACCTGCTCTAATAAATTTACCATGGAGTCTTGACAGTTAAGAAGAAAAGGCTGTAGCATGCACACACACTATCTCTGACATATTACTTAATAATCCACAGAGCAGGCTCAGATCCAGTAACATGGCATTTATTTATTTTACATTTGTTGACCGGGATCATCCGACTGGATACATGTCCATTTTCAGTGGAGGCCCGGGGAGAAAAGCTCCACAATGACAAGAAGGTTACATACATGTTATAATATTACATATTATTACATTTAGAAGTGCAGTTAAGGAGAAAGATACACAGTATAAATCGTAACAAAAACAGTCTAGCAAAAGCTATCACAAAAAAATACAACAGTTCCTATACAAATTTTATAAAGCATGTTAGGTTAAAGGACAGTAGCAGCCTTTGAGCTTGAATACTATACAATGTTCTGGTTTAAGGTTATAGGTTCCTATCCTAGGTTGTCTTTTTAACAGAGGTTTAAGGGTTACAGATATGGTCAGAGATTGAACAAGGAAAAATTGTGTTCGGTCTTTTGAAGATAAAAGTTAAGTTGTTAAGCTAGGATAAGTATGGGGAGAAAAGAGATCTAGGTTAAGTGAGGAGAGCTAATCTGGATTAGAGCATTGGCAAAGCCAATGTGACTTAAAATGGAGTTTTAGTTTCTTTTTGAATTGGTCCAGGGAGGTAGTAAGAGTGAGATTACAGGGGAGGGAGTTCCATATTTTTCCAATGGCATTGGCAAACAGAGAGTCACCCCCTGAGTTATAGGATTTGAATGTTTGGACAAGTTGCCTATTTGATGAGCAAAGACAGCTTACATTGGAATAAGGAAGAATTGCATTTTTCAGTGCAGGAGTGTTATCAGGTTGTTTGAGAATTTTAAAAGCTTCTATGAGTTGGTTCATCTGGAGAAGGTTAGGTAGTTCTATCCAGCCTAGGTTTTTTAGGTTAGTGCAGTGGTGAGTTCTATAGGGCATACCAGTTGCAAATCTGGCAATGTGATTATAGCAAGATGTGAGTTTGTTTAGGTCGGATTTGTTAAGGTTAGTAAGCACGGGAGAGGCGTAGAGAAGGGTAGAGAGAAGATGTGAGTGGGAAATGGCCACTTTGGCAATTGGAGTTAGGAAAGTTTTAATCCTGTACAATGACCCGAGTTTCTTGTTTACTGTTTTGATGGTATGGTTAATGTGCATGTCGAATCTAAGTTTATTGTCTATGGTAACTCCTAATAGTTTAGTATAGGAGTCTGGGGAGATGATAGTCCCATTGTTGGATTGTATGGTAAAGGATATGGGAGAGGGTTTATGGGTTGGATGGAAGAGTAGTAGTTTGGTTTTGTTTGGGTTCAAAATCAAATGACGCCTTGATAGCCAATTTTCTACTGTAGTAAAAATGTGCTGGGTTGTAGATAGTAGATTAACTGGGGAAGTATCAGAACATACTAGCGTAGAGTCATCTGCATATTGAATACAAGAGGCCTCAGGGATGACTGTATAGAGGTCATTGATAAAGACTGAAAAGAGAAGAGGTCCTAATATAGAGCCATGAGGAACCCCTATGGTATTAGGTAATAGTCGCGAGAGCTTGTTCTGCCAGAGTACTGCTTGTTGCCTATCAGAAAAGTAGGCATGAAACCAGTTTATGGCTTGGTTGTCTAAGTTCAGGGTTTTCAGAGTGTGGAGTAGTAGCTGGTGGTCAACCATATCGAAGGCTTTAGACAGGTCCAAAAAAGAGAGCCGAGAATATTCTTTTGTCATTCCGGTTATGGTTAATAGTGTCGGTAAAAGAGAGGAGGGCAGTGGTTGTGCTATGGGTGGGGTCTAAATCCGTGTTGTGAGTTGGCTAGTAGATCATTGTGGGTAAGATGGTGTAGAAGTTGTTTTTGTACACATTTTTCCATGATTTTGGCAAGTGGTGACAATATGGCTATTGGCCTGTAGTTTGAAAGTTCTGTGGATGAGCTCCCTTTATGGAGTGGTATAACATAGGATGTTTTCCATATTGAGGGGATTGTGGACTCTGTTATGGTCCAATTAATTAGGATTGAGATGGGATATGCTATGACATCTGCGGCTTTTTGCAGATATTCGGCTGGGAGAAGATCTGCAGAATGGGTAGTTGGCTTTAGCTTTTTCAATAAGGATCAGATGAGGGAAGTGGAGACAGGTTGGAGGTTAAGGGAGATGAGTGACTTAGATATGGGATCTGTTATTGAGGTCCTGGTAGCCGATAGTTGGTTGGCTAAGTATTGAATAGTCTCTGTAAAGTAAGTATTAAAGGTATTTGCTACTTCTACTGGGCTTTTATCACTTAATGTTCCTGGGGTTGGATTTACCTGGTTGGAGAAGATTATTTAAGCCCACCCAGAACTTTTGAGGATTGTTTTGATGTTTATATTGCAGTTGGCAGTAGTAATCTTTTTTGTCATTTGTAATAGCCTTTTTAGTCTCATTCCTTAGCTGTTGGAATTTAATGCGGTCTAGGGGTGACTTTGTTGCACGCCTTTGTCCCATGCTTTGTTTCTGAGTTTGATTTTTGATATGGAGTCTTTTGTTAGCCAAGATGCTATTTGTGCTTTAATTCTGATTGATCTTTTTGGAGCATGAGAATCTAGTATGCTTAGGAATGTGGAGTTAAAATTTGTTACAGCATAATCTAGGGGAAGATACTTTAGCGTTGACCAATTACAAGATTTAAGTTCCATTTGAAATTTTGTGAGGTCGAACATTTTCTTATTCCTGACTGACCTGTAAATGGGCAGTTTAGAGATTTCTGTTTTGTCTTTTCTTATGTATGTGATGAGGTGATCACTGAGGTCATTGGGAATGGTCCCAGATGTGTACATGTGGGGATGAGTATTAATGAGTATCCAATCAAGGATACTCTCTTTTTGGTTGGAATTACCTATTCTGGTGGATGAGGATATAGTCTGAGAGAATCCATGGAGGTTTATATGAGTGGGGTTGGAATCCGATAGGCATAGGTTCCAATCAATATTGACATCACCCAACACTATAGTTTCTTGAGGGCAGTTGTTAGCTAACCAACTTAGAGTGTTCTCCAGTGTGTCAAGAGTTATTCCCAGGGGGGATGTAGATCCCAATTAGATTTAAACTTTTTTGTTTGTTGAGTTGTAGTTTGAGACAGTATTTCAGCATTGGAGGTCTTGGGTGGTTGAGTAGGGTTTAGTGTGACATTGAGTGTGTTTTTGTAAAATACGGCAATCCCACCTCCCTTTATCTTTGTACGATCAGCCCTAAATGTATTATAACCAGGTAGAAGGATCTCATTATCTTTAGTTGAAGGTTTAAGCCAGGTTTCTGTTAGACATATTATGTCAGGAAGGTGAGTAGCTAAGAGGGCATGTAGGTTGTGTACCTTATTGTTTAGGCTTCTTATGTTTAGGTGATAAAATAGGATGGAGGTAGATGACCTGGGAAAAGATGGTGGGGTTTCAGAGTTTAGGGTTGATGATGGGCCTGGGTTGGGATGGATGTCACCGTCTTTAGTTATATTTTTTCTTAGGTACTCTAATAGTTTCATGAGTTTAAATAGTAGTTTTAGACCATATTTGGATTTAGGGTGCTTTTGGTTAGTTCTGTTAAGATACTGGTAAGTAGGCTTACCATTACACATTTCAGTTGTGTGTTGATACTGATGGTCTCTCCTTATTCACTTGATCTCCTGGGCTGTCCTAAATTCCCCTGACTTACTCCGACCTATGGTCAGGGCCACTGTGGTCCATGTGCTTTTAATTCTAGCATTTGGCTCAGAAGATTGAGGATCTGTTTCTTGCCATCAAGTGGTCCAGAGTTCGATTCCCTCATTTCCCATTACCTAATTGTATGACTCTCAGGAAGTCACTTAACCAGTGCTCCTGGGTTAAGTCTGAAACAAATACCAAATAAAATAAACATAAAGTGTGTCCCAGGTTAGCATAAATTTGTTGTGGGGATTCTGATTTGCAGAGCATGGGAAAAATAACTTAAATCACCAGAGAGTTGTATTTGTTCTGGCATAAAGGAAGAGAAACTTAAAACTGAGCTCCTTTCCCTGTGGGTGGAGCATACAGTGGGTGAACTGAGCCAAACAGCCCCTCACTTCCTCAAGGGGCTGACTACTGAAAGCCACACCTTTCCCACCTTTAAAACACTTTGCAGTGGTTTTCCCCATCTTCCACTGGGGAGAACTATCTGCGTTGTGTGCCCTTCCCAGGGAAGACATGCCTGTTCTGTCTGCCAGCACTTCAAGATACCCGAGACACTTAATTGAAATCTGGTCACCTTTGTCGTAGTGGAGGCTTTATTCCTCTCTGCCAGGATACTGGCTTGGCATTTCACACTGTAGTGGGCACTCCTAAGATGTGTTAAAATTTCAGATGTCTGCTGAGTTTGAAGAAAAATTTAAAGGGTTAATCACTAACTTATCCTTATTTGATTAGTAAATAGGCAGATGGTTGGTGTCTTCATTCACTGAAGGCAGCATAGTTAATTATATTTTAAATTACTTAATATCACAGGCTAGTTAGGCGCATTCTATTTATAAAGCAGGAAAACATTTTGGGATGTGTAAAGCAGAATAACATTTGTGATGCTACTGATTTCCATCAGTTAATGACCTCTGTCCCACTGCTATACCGCCATCTGAAATGCTTTTGGTTAACAGAAATTAAGTTATAAAAACTTTAAAGTCTACTGTATTTTTGCTTTTTCTGTAAAACTGTAAAACCGTTTAGTTTCAGCTTGCAGACTGTATAGCCTTTAAAAATGACCGAACCGGTTTACAGAAAATCTGCATTTTTGTTTTTGCAAACACCAAATTTGGGGGCATTATTTGTCAGTGTGCCATGCTGTTAGAATGCAATGTGAGATTTCAAAAGAACTTTTCAGCTTCTGAAATGGCCCCAAAAAAACGACAAAGAGGCAAGGCTGCAGTCTGTTTTAAGCATTAAAATGTAGTTTTTCAGATACTGCCATTTGAAAGTCCTTAAATGTTTTCATATTCACAGATGCTTTAAAACTGCAGTTTGTCCACTTCCCTTTTGCATGGTGAATCTGGATGGGTGGACTCTACATTTTCTGTTTTGAAGCATGAACAAGTGATTTATCGTATTTGATCAGTAGACCTGTATTCCATAGTTAGTGCCAAGTCTGTGATGAACACAGTGCAAGTGCCTCATCCCCACACTACCTCCAAACCTGCCTGTGGGTAAGCTTTTTGTGATAGTGAGTTGGCGTTTAGTATTTTGAGGTGCTGTTTGACAATTTGCATCTTGCCACAAGGTTTTGCATTTTCGCCATCAGTAACTAAAATGTTAATTTTGTGAAGCCAGTTTCATCTGGTGATTTCTGTTTTTCAAGGTTTGATTATTTGGGGCGAAAAATTATCGTTAGACAGGTAAGGTGAGTGTTTCTTCTGTTTAGAAAATGTCAGTAAAAACTTTTTCATTTCTTTTTCAGATGGCTGCTCAGAGGCAAAGAGCATTAGCAATTATGTGTCGGGTTTATGTTGGCTCAATATACTATGAGCTGGGTGAAGACACAATACGCCAGGCTTTTGCACCGTTTGGACCCATCAAGAGCATAGATATGTCCTGGGACTCTGTTACAATGAAGCACAAGGTATGTTTATATTTTCTAAGCTAAATGTTAGAGTTGGAGACTTGGTCCTTTAACCTATGAGTTGGGTTGCACATATATTACATTCTTGTACTTTCTGGCAGTCTGTGACAACATGCAAATGTTTGTCAGTTAACTTTTGGTTGTCTAGTTTGTGGTCTCAAAGCTAGGTTCTCTGTCCCGTTACCTAGTAATGTAAGTTACATTCTTTTCTCTCTAATTTTTGCAGTTTCTGCCAGTCCAACTTTTTCATACTGTCATCATTGAGTTGTATGACATTCTCCTGATTTTTCAGACCTCATTTTCCACCTACTGAGAATGGTGGTAGTTTCTTCACTTGATTGTCTTGGGCTTTGTTCATGGACGGTTCTGGGGAGAGACTAAGTTTTGGAGCCTCAGATTTATCCCATGAGTTGCACATGCTTTCATGTGATGAACTGCTTACAGTTTGCGATTTCTTTCCTTCTTATCTATGCTTTCTATGCACAGCTTTGAATGTAATTTCTTCAAAGTAGCTTGCCTCTCAGTCTGTTGCAGCACTATTAAGATTAATTAATTGGTAATTGGCAGTTTGTCATGTGTGTTATTTTTTATTAACACCATCTGTGTGTTTGTGTGCCTTATTTATTAAGACCATCACATCATCTGTGGCTGCAGCTGAACGTGGGGTTATGGAATATGTTTTGAAATGGTAGACATCAATATCAAACGTAGCTTTTTCTGATGAGATTGGTCTCGGCAAGAGAATGATGATATTGAAGCAGCCTTCTTTCTTGATGATATACATCTGGAATTATAATTAATTATGTTTCAAGCTTTGTAGGTTATGGAAGTCACCCAGGTTTCACATGTATAGTGAAAGGTGGGGATGATTATTGACATTTATACTTGCATCATCCTGCTTGTTCATATTTCCTGGTCACTGAAGATGTGCATAATCAGTTTCCCCAAAGGAAACGGCAGCACATTGAACCCTGTACTGACTTGCACATTCTGTGTGTTTCAGAGAGGTAGGCAACGATGGTAGATGTCCTTCAAGGATGCATCTGCAGTCCTTACAAATGGGTTGTCCTGGCCTCAGGCAGCCCTTCGGTCGGCCGGATTCCAAAGTCTGGGTCTGGCCTCGGCTGATGTCGCACTTCACCCGACGTCATAGCGGCAGTTCAGTGGGTATAAAGGCATCAGCCGGCGCCATTTTCCTCAGTCTTTCTTGCCACGTGGCGCCCGAAGCAGAAGCTGTTCGCAAGTGCCGGTCGGTCAGAACCAGAGATTGCTACTACCGAAGACTTCTAAAAAGCTAAGTACCCCGTTGGGGACTCTTTCTTGCCTCAGCCGATGTCAGAAAAAGTGAATAACTGTTTAACTTGTGGGAAACAAATACCTCATAAAGATTTCCACTCTTACTGCCTACCTTGTTTAGGCCCAGACCACGACATAGCAGCTTGTCTAGCCTGTGCTTCCTTCAACCGACGGACACTTAGACGTCGGAGTTTGCAGAGGAGTTTTTCGGCTCCGCTTTTGCTTATATCATGCCGTCGGAGACTCCGACTTCACATTTAGCTAAAAAGCGTAAGGAAAAGGACCGACACTCGCGATCCGCGGTTTCGGCCGAAACCGCGGTTAAGCCAACCGCGAGTGTCTCGGTTTCGGCTGAAACCGAGTCCGCGGTTCTTCCTTCGGCCGAAAGCATGCCTCCTACTACCGAGTCCTCATCCAGCATGGCTGAATCTGCCACGGAAATTCCTGCTCTTACAGTTTCACAGGATTTATCAGATACTATACCCTTAGATATATCTACTCCTGCACGTGGAGCTGCTAGGCCCCCTGCTTCCATGTCAATTAAGGCTTTTGCCAGGGCTAAAGCAGCTAAATCTTCAAAGGCCGTGCCTGCTAAAGCCCCCTCTCACAGGCCTAGCTCCAGTACTCAAATGCTTAGTCTAGCAGAGGATCTCTTTTCTTTGATCAGGGGCACCCAGTCCCACCCTGACAGGGCCTCTCACCCACCTCCAGAGAAGAGGCCTAGAGCAGAGCCCCCTGAGCCAGTTTCTTCAGATTACTCCTCTGATGATTCCGAAAATACAGATCCTCCAGAAGGCCCTTATTCTCCATATGAGGACTCTGATGCAGAGGATTCCATACCTTCTGCCTCTCCTCCTGAGGAATTTTCTTTTGGGGAAACCTTGCATGCTATGAGGGAACAATTTCAATGGCAGGGCCAGGATTTTTCAGACTCTAGAAAAAGGCTTAGGACCTTTTTACATTTACCACAGCATAGGCCTTTAGCTATTCCTCCTGTACTTACAGTTGTGGATGATGCATTTAATGATGCTTGTACTGCTCCTGACTCCCTTCCTCCGGCCCCTGCTAAGCCCGACAGATACTACAGGGTTCCGGACACACATTATCATTTGTATAAGGCTCCTATTGCAGATCCTGAAACTATTTCACATGGCCCAAAAGCTGTAGCAGCTGCATCTACCAAGAACCCCCTACCCTCTGAAAGAGAATCAAGGGCATTAGAGAGATGGGGTAAAGTTTATACGTCTGCTACTCTATCTGCTAGGGCCTTAAACTGTCAATTCCACATGATTCAGTATCAGGAATTTCTGTTAGATCAACTAACTAAAAAACTGTCCTCCACTGAGCCTTTAGACCGTAAGTCCCTTCAGGATTTGGTGCATAACACTCAGCAGGTCAGTAATCATTCCTTAAAATGCGGCTATGATGCACTGGAGGCTTCCTTTAGATCAGCTATGACTGGTACAGTGATCAGAAGGCATGCATGGTTAAAAGAGCAATCCTTACCAGACCATGTAAAGTCCAAGCTTCTAGATGCTCCCATGGAAAAGCACAGTTTGTTTGGTTCCCCTGCACAGCAAGTGTTAAAGAAGGTGGAAGAAAAAGCTAAATCTGTCCAGACAGTCAAGGATTTCTTACAGGTCCAGCCTCCGAGGTTTAGTAGGAACTGGCCTTCCAAGACTTGGTCCTTTCCAGACACCACCAGAGCACAGAGAAGCAGAAATAGACGCCCAAGAGGCAGAAGTCAATCCAGAGGTGCCTACAGGGGACATCAGTGGCAGCCTAACAGCCAGAGAAGTACTGCCACAGATCCAGCCACTACCACTTCCACAGGACAATCACAGTGACTTGGCTCTGAAACCGCCTACCAGGGAACAACTGGAAGCACCCTTAGGTGGAAAGCTAGCCTTATTTTCAGTAAATTGGCATTACATTACAGGAGACAAATGGATTTTACAGACAATAGACAAAGGCTACAGGTTTCACTTCCATACTCTTCCAAGGAAGAGAGGAATGCCAAACTTACCTCCAAACCAAAGGATAAACGCTCTACAGCAAATAGATCATTTACTAAGGATGAGAGCTATAGAAAAGGTACCGGCTATGGAACAAGGACAAGGATTTTATTCAAGACTTTTCCTGGTTCCAAGAAAGGAAAAACAATGGAGACCTATCCTCGACCTGTCCGCACTAAACACATATCTCATTGTTCCAAAATTCAAGATGCTGACCCTACAGCAACTTCTTCCCATGCTGGGCAAGGAGTCTTGGCTGGTGACTCTGGATCTCAAGGAGGCATACCTGCACGTCCCCATACGACCAAATTGCAGAAGATACCTCAGATTTCTTGCAGGATCAGAGCATTATCAATTCTCAGCATTGCCTTTTGGCTTATCTACTGCGCCCAGAGTATTCACGAAATGCCTGGCATCAGTAATTGCTCATTGCAGGCTTCAGGGAATTCAAATTTATCCATACCTGGACGACTGCCTGTTACAAGCGGACAGCAAAGACAAATTAACAAAAGATTTGAAAAAGGTTATTTACCTGCTGCAAGCCTTGGGATACACAGTCAACTTAAGAAAGTCAAGGCTGATACCATCCCAAAGGAGAACCTTCTTGGGTGCAGAACTGGACACATCAAACCAGATGGCATTCCTCACAGCAGAAAAACAGAAGCAGCTACCACTGTACTTCATGGCATTAACAGCGCAGGACCACCTTACAGCAAGAAAAATCCTGCAATCCCTGGGTTACATGGCATCCTGCATAATATTGATTCCACATGCCAGACTACATATGAGGAAGTTGCAGTGGTACCTGAGGAATTTATGGTCTCAGCACAAGCACAGCTTAGAAACCCAAATTCCAATAATTCCATGCCTGAAGCAAGAATTCCAGTGGTGGGCCCAGGCCTGTCAATTAAACAAAGGACTGCCCTTCCACAGGCCTCACCCAAGCCAAACTATCACCACGGACGCCTCAGACCTCGGTTGGGGGGCTCACATGGTGGACAAGTACATACAAGGCTTATGGACTCAAGACCAGATGAACCTGCACATAAATCAAAAGGAGATGCTGGCAGTAAAACAGGCAATTCAGGCATTCAGACCGTTTCTTCAACAGGGTCATTTGCTCATAAGGACGGACACACCACAGTTATGTGGTACATCAACAAACAGGGAGGCACACATTCATACCCTCTATGCCGGATGGCAATGGACCTCTGGAAGGTGGCCCTGAGCCTCAACATTCAGCTCCAGGCCATATTTGTGCCAGGAAAAGAAAATATACTAGCAGACATCTTAAGCAGAACCACCACGGATGCCCACGAATGGATGCTGCATCCAGACATCTTCAAAACCATCACAAGGAAATGGGGACTGCCAGAAATAGACCTGTTCGCATCCCCACACAACCACCAATTGAAAAAATTCTGCACAAGGACATACCACCCACTTGCTTGGAAGGTGGACTCCCTATCCTTCAGTTGGGAAAACCTGACAGCATATGCATTCCCACCTCTTCCTTTGATGCACAAAGTGCTACTGAAGATCAAAGAAGATCACCCGAGGATCATCTTGATAGCTCCAGACTGGCCGAGGCAACATTGGTACCCGCTACTGAGGAGTGTGTCAGAACAACTTCAAAATCCTGCATCCAAACTTGAAAACACTGCAGCTAGTTGCTTGGAACATCTCATAAGACAAAATAACCCAGATTTATCTCAAAGGGTTAATGACATTATCTTGGAGGCTCGCAGACCCTCAACAAGGAAAACTTATTCAGCAAAATGGAAAAGATACCTCATTTGGAGTGCAACAAAAGGAGTGGATGCATCTTTGGCAAACATAGCTAACATCCTGGAATACTTAGCAGAGCTTTTTCACAATGGTCTGTCTTACTCCTCCATTAAGATTCATGCATCAGCAATTTCAGCAGAATACAACACGGATCCTCCAGTCTTTTCTCAACCTCTGCTCAGGCAGTTTCTCAGAGGAATTAAAAATGTAAAGCCACCAAGGAAACCACCATTGCCTACATGGGACTTGAACTTTGTGTTAGAAAAGTTGACACTCCCCCCTTTTGAACCAGCAGCAACAGCAGAATTACAGTACTTATCTTGGAAAACTGCATTCCTGCTTGCAATCACTTCAGCTAGAAGGGTTTGAGTTACAGGCATTAATGGCAGTACAGCCCTTCCTTATTTTCCATCAGGATAGAGTGTCCATGAGAACTAATCCTACTTTTATGCCAAAGGTGGTTTCCAGGGTATCATTAAACCAAGCAATACACCTACCAACATTCTTCCCCAACCCGCAGAACAGGGGAGAAAGATTACTGCATACCTTGGATGTACACAGACAATTGCGCTACTACCTGGACAGAACCAAGAACAATAGAAAAACTGACCAGCTTTTGGTAGCATATGCAACAGGAGTGGAAGGAAAAGCAATTTCAAAACAAACAATTTCAAAATGGATAGGAAATTGCATTAGATTTTGTTACTCTTTTCATGGAAAGACAACTCCAGAAAACATCAGACCTCACTCCACAAGGGCTACAGCCACTACTACAGCTTTCTTACGAGGAGTGGCTACCAAAGACATTTTAGAGGCTGCTACTTGGAGCTCCGTGCATACATTTGCCAAGCATTATAATCTACCTTTATACTCCAGATCCCGAACAGGTTTTGCCACTGCTGTTTTGCAAGGGATCTTAACTACACCATAATCTCTTACTGCCTCCTCCCCCAGTTTGGCTATGGTATTCTACCCATTTGTAACGACTGCAGATGCATCCTTGAAGGACATAGTACAGTTTTGTATCTACCATAAATGTAGATGTCCGAGAGGTATGCATCTGCAGTCAGGATTACCCACCCTCCTTCCCCTCTGTGGTACTCTTAGGGTATTTGCCCATCTTGTAGCTAGCTGGGGGAATCTATTATGGTGTATTTGTTTGTATATGTGTTTATACATGTTTATTTCTATTTTTGCTCTCTATTGTTTGGAAACATTTGCATTTATCCAAATTTAGCCTTCCTAGAGGGCACCTGGCATCTGGGGCAAGAAACACTGAGGAAAATGGCGTCGGCTGATGCCTTTATACCCGCTGAACTGCCGCTATGACGTCGGGTGAAGTGCGACATCAGCCGAGGCCAGACCCAGACTTTGGAATCCGGCCGACCGAAGGGCTGCCTGAGGCCAGGACAACCCGTTTGTAAGGACTGCAGATGCATACCTCTCGGACATCTACATTTATGGTAGGTACAAAACTGTACTTTACTTTGCAAGGTCTGTCCATTTAGTAGTGAATTGTGGCAGGTCATTTTGCAAGATGCTCTGCAGCTTGATGAGAGACCAAGACATTTGTAAGCTTTTACAAACAAGTCTGGCATAGCTTGAGTGTAATTGTCCATGAGTGCAAGAAATAGTCCTCAACATGTTGAAGACAGTAACACAGTACTTTGCGGGTATCCCAACCAGTTAATTTTCCCCCTTCTGCCATGCCAAATATGAAGTTCCCCCAGTTGGACCCTGGCCCATTTATGTCCTTGCAGTCAAGTCTCCCAGGTCCTCTGGGATTAGAGACAACCAGAGGAGCTGTTATCCTGGCAGATAATAGGGAGGTTAATATCTTCCCCAGCTTCCCATCAACTGAAGAATTGCCTTGGTGTTTTTAAACTCCCATTGTTGCTGACATTGGCATGTGTTTCACTTGTACTCCTCTTATATATGTGTACATGGCAGGTAAGGGCTATCATAATCTGCTTGGATGACCTACCCCCACACACTGTCCTAACACCCTAGTCTCTCACTCCTGTCAAGACTAACCTTTGAGCCGTCTCATTTATGGAGCTATGTTAGGCGCTGACCAGAGTCACAGACCCATCCCCTCCCAGGTTGGGCATGCCCGTCCTTTCATGCCTGCTCTGTCACATGCCCAAGTTGCTAATTAAGCCTGGGTCACCCCGAGCTATAGTCAGGGTTTTATCCCCACCTGAGTGGCAAGTATTGGCATTTGAATGCTAGTATCTGAAGTCTTCCATGTATTTTTATTAATTCTCTGCTGTTTCCAACGAAAAAGCAGTCTGTGATGAGGATTACATTAACTTCCTTGAAAATGAGAGCAAGGTGAAAATGATGGTGCATCCTTACTTGACCCTATTTCAGATTTAAAACTTCTCTGTCTTTGAATCATTGTGAAAAATACCAACAGTCGCCTTATTGTGAAAAATCTGAGCACTTAGTTGAATTTGATACTGCAGCCAAGTTTGCTAGTACCCTTCTCAAGAGCTTTGTTTTTTTCTTTAAATCTGTTTAACAGGATGAGTCCACTTGCAAAATGTCCCTTTTTAGGCATACCAGGAACACTTTCTAAGTGATGATCAGTCACACAGTAGGAAAATAGAAGTGGAAGGAATCCAACCCTTTACCCTTGACTACAGGAAGCAGCTTATTAACAGCTCAGAGTCTAAATCCTCTGCCCTGCCAAACATTGAATTGAAGGAGTCATAGGTTGTACACTGGTTAATGAAATACATAGTAGTGATGACTTTTAGGATCATTAGTGCTGGAATTTGTAATCAATTTCCTGACTGAATTTTTTTTTTCTTTTAAAGTAATTGTTTTTTAGGATCATTAGTGCCAGAATTTGTAATCAATTTCCTGACTGAATTTTTTTTTCTTCTAAAGTAATTGTTTGGCCCACAGTGCCTCAGAATTTCTTTTTGATTTTTCTTTATGCTTTGGATGTAAAACATTTACAGAGAAAAAAATAAATTGCTTTTGATTTTGTATTGGGCATCTGATTTTTCAAACATTGTCTTGTGTGTATAGGAGAGTCACTGTATAAAATGCATCGGGCTTAAGACTGGAGAGCTGCGAACAAGTTTTATCAACAGAAACTTTGCTGCTCTCATTCTTGCTAGTTCACTGAAGTCACAGATTTGTATCTAAAAACTAAGTGTTGGATGAAAAAAACGTATAATGTAAAGCAGCATCACAAAGAGCTTTCTTTCCTCACAAAGTTTTAAAAAAAAATATGGTGGCTAGATACTTTAAAAGGGGCATGTAACTGTGAGCAGGGGGTCCAAGCCTGTTATACTGAGTGAGTCAACTCTTTAGTTGTTGGAATCAGGAATCATTCACTCATTTCTCAAGTTTGCCTCCTGTTTCCCCACCAGCTCACTGTCTTTTCTCACGATTCTGGTAAAGTGTTACAAGAGGATGATCTGATCCCAGTTACTGTACTTAAAGTGGTGGCAGTTGCTGGATCATTCCAGACTTAATGAAGCTCAGGAGGTTGTCTACCTAGTTTACTTGGAGAATAGAAGTAGTTACTAGTTGTCTTTCATGCATAGTCTTAATTCACTTGGGCTTTAGTTGATACAGGATTCTATCTCGTATCCACAGCTATTAGTGCAATGATTATTTAGACATCAACTGTTATTTCTCATATCTATAATTTTCTGGTACATTTCTGGTTGCTCAGATGGTTCCTTCACTGGAGGTAGTGTTCAAAGTTGTGATAGAATTCTAGAGGTATCTTCACTTGGTTGAGGTAGCACCTAATAGGGCAGACACACAGTATTCTTACATTCTGGTTTGAACTAGAGGTGTAGTCATTTCCATGTGGTTTTAACAAGGTTGATCCTCAAGACTGAGATGATATTGGTATCCCATGAGATAGGATTTTGCCAGAAATGTTGACTTGTCACCAGCAGGTTTAGGCACACATTCAGCCATCAGCTGTGCATCTCACTTTTGTTCCTGTTTTATTTGGAGTCTGTGGCATTTACTGTGGAGGCCCTCTGCGAGTGTGTTTTTGAGGAGGACCTCATCCTGCTTTTGACAGATGTCTTGCTGGTAGTGCCCAGTCCATATCTTGGTGTTAGCTGTGGTTGCTTTTGGCATCCTGGCTAGGATGATTTACAGAGTTTTATCTTTAGCGCAAGGCATGGTTTAAAGTGTCCCCATTTGAAGAGGATCTGATCAGCCTTCTGGTAGATCAGACCCCTGGCAGGTAAAGGTTGTGAGCAGAGATAGCATTCCTTGCTCAAGATCTTTTTTGTATGGATGATTGGACCCTTGCAGCTTCTAAAGGTTGCTTCTCCCAGCATCTTGATGTTCGTGTTTCACTGTTGCAGTCATTACATTTGGGTTATCTGCTTGCAGGTAGCTGTCAGTCGGCCCGATTAACAAAGTCTTGGGTCCTGCGTCTGTTGCTGTCCCTTCTTCCATGACGTCAGGGGTATAAAACATGCAGCCGGCACCATTATATCAGTCTTTCTTGTCATGCGGTGTCCGAAGCAGAAGCAGTTCGCAAGTGCCAGTCGGCCGACTCTTGAAAGTTTCGTTTTCGAGTTTCAGAACCGAAGTCTTCAACTAAAGCCAAGTACCCCATTGGGGAAACTTTTTCTTGCTCCTTACCGATGTCATTAAAAGTCAATAATTGCATTACTTGTGGAAAGCAAATACCTCAAAAAGATTTTCATTCATGCTGTATTCCTTGCCTAGGCCCTGACTACGACGTACCTTGCTGTTGGTTTTGTGCTTTATTTGATCAGCGCACTATTTGTCGGTATATTTTCGCTTCTAAATATTTTTGTTCTCGGTTTAATTATCCAGAAATGTCGTCGGTTAGCCATCCAACTACCGGGATTCTGAAAAAACGCAAAGATAGACAGACAGGCTGCCGAGGTCCAAAACTGCTGATGACGCTTCTCCTAAGCCAGGCGCCAGTTCGCCGGTACTCAGTGAGGCGCTTTTGCAGCCCCTGATAACTGCTACATCTAATTCGCAGGCCTCTACTGAGACCCATTCGGAGTTCGGTATGCTGTGAGATGCTTCAACTATGGAACCTGCGGATGTCTCTACCTTGGATGGGTCTGGGGCCGTTGTGCAGGCACCGGCTTTTGAGGGTGTATTTAGGCTTACAGACTTGCATATTAAACCGACTCCTAATTCTTTTAGGCCTAAATCTCGAACCACGCCTAAAAAACGACGCCTAGGCCTCTATGCCTAAAAACAAATAATGGCTGAAGATCTTATAACTTTAATCAGGGGAAGCCAGCCTCTCCCCTTCTAAAAGACCTAGGACTGAAGTTGTTTATGATTCTTCTGATGATCTGGATTTGCCCTTATCTACTTATGAGGATTCTGATGCTGAGGACTCTATTCCCTCTGCTTCCCCTCCAGAGGATTTTTCTTTTGGTGAAACCTTACATCCTCTTAAGGGAGCGTTTCCACTGGGAAAGCCAGGATATTTCTGATTCTGATGAGGCTTAGGGATTTCTTACTCCTACCTCAGCGTAGGCCTTTAGCTATTCCTCCTGTACTAGACATTGTTGTTGATGCTTTTTGGAATCTACTTTGGCCCCTGATTCTTTGCCTCCTGCTCCCAGAAAGCTTTAGGTGGAAGGGTGGCCTAATGGTTAAGGTGTTTGCCTTACAAACACAAGCTACAGGGTTTGAGTCTCACAAGGAGTAACTGACTAGGCTTAAAATGGCTCACAAGGGCTGTTAGCCTAGTACTAACCTATGTACTATGTACTGACAAATATTACAGGGTTCCTGATTCACACAAGTTCCTTTTTAAAAATCCTATTGCGGATCCAGAGACTATTTCACAGGGTCCAAAAGTCTTCTACTGCTAAAAATTCTACCCCTTCTGATAGAGACTCCAGGGCGCTGGATAGATGGGGTAAGAAGGTTTACACTTCTGCAACCTTGGCCATTGGGGCTTTAAACTGCCAGTTTCATATGTTAAAATATCAGCAACATGTTATTGGTTTGCTTAAACAGAAAATGATGATGATTCCTGACTCTGCGGAAAGTAAAGAATTACAGGATTTAATGCATTCTGCTGAACAGGTTGGAAAACACTTTGCAATGTGGATTTGATTCTTTAGAGGCCTCTTGCAGGACTGCTGTTACTGGTTCTGTGCTCGGAAGGCATGCTTAGCTTAAGAAGCAATCTTTACCTGATTATGTTAAACCTAAATCGTTGGATGCTCCCTTAAATCAGGACCGCCCGTTTGGCAACAGTGCTGAGGAAGTTCTTAAAAAGATGGAAGATAAAGCTAAATCTGTGCAAACTGTTAAATATTTCTTACAAGTTCAGCCTCCTAGATTTAGTAGGAACTGGCCCTCTAAGAATTGGTCATTTCCAGCCTCTTCAAGGTCTTCTCAAGCCAAACCCAGACAGCAGAAACCCCAGGTTTCAGTCCCAGGTGATGCACAAGACTAAGCAGTAGGGGGGGGGGGTTCCGCACCCAAATCAGGGAGTAGTAAGACTCCCCCCTGTGGAAAACAGTCTGAATGACTTGCTTCTAAAACTTCCAAGCACTTCCCAACTGAATGCTCTTTTAGGCAGAAAGATTGATCTGCAGGCCAGAAACTGGGAACCCATTAACTCAGGACAAATGGGTTTTAAATGTAGTGTCCCAAGGATACAGATTTCACTTCCACAACTTACCAACACCAAGCGGGTGGTCAGATCTACCCTCAAATCAGAGGGCGGAGGCCCAAAATCAAGTACTCTCTCTCTCTCTCAAGCATGGGGGCTATTCAGTTGGTACCAGAAGAGGAAAAGGGACAAGGGTTCTATTTATGACTTTTCCTAGTACCCAGAAAAGGCAATACATGGCATCCTATCCTGGACCTTTCTACTCTAAATACCTTTCTGGTGATTCTAAAACTCAGGATGCTGACACTTCCCCAGCTGCTTCCTATGCTAGGCAAAGATGCATGATTGGCAACACTAGATTTAAAAGAAGTACATCTGCACATCCCAATCAGGGAAGCTTGCAGAAGATACCTACGCTTCAAAGCAAGCTACATGCACTATCAGTTCTCTGCACTGCACTTTGGCTTATCTACTGCGCCCAGGGTATTCACAAAGTGCCTAGCTCCAGTCATTGCATTCTGCAGGCAAAGAAATATTCAAATATAACCATATCTGGACGATTGTCTGATTCAGGCAGAAAGCCAGGCCATACTTTTGAATCATCTGGCCTTTGTTCATAGGGTAGTGACTTGTCTGGGGTACACCATAAAAGAAAAGAAATCACACCTGATACCCTGTCAACAAATTATATTCCTGGGAGCAAGCTTGAATACAACTTCCCAGATGGCATTCCTCACGCCAGAGAAACTGATTCATTTGACAACCTACTTCAAACAAGTGGACACAAAAACCCAGTTATCTGCAAAGCAAATACTTCAAGCTTTGGGGTTCATGGCATCCTGTATTCTTCTAATTTCATATGCAAGGCTGTATATGAGGAAACTGCAGTGGGATCTCAAAAGCCTATGGTGTCAACATTCACAGGATCTAGAAGCAGCGATTCCTGTCATTACTTTGCCTACGCCTAGAGTTCCTTTGGTGGGTAGAGGCCTGCCATCAAAACAGGGGATTACCATTCACACTACCCCCTGCCACCCAAAACTTAATAGATGCATCAGACTATGCATGGGGGGTCCCACCTGGCAGGGAAGTGCATTCAGGGCAAATGGAACCCAAGTCAAATACACCTGCATGTCAATCAAAAAGAAATGTTAGCTGTATAGAATGCTCTGACATCCTTCAAGGACCACATTCTTCCAGGACAATTAATGATAAAGATGGACAACACCACTGATGTCCTTCAAGAATGCAACTGCAGTCCTGACATATGGGTTGTCCTGCCTCAGGCAGCCCCTCGGTCGGCCGGATTCCAAAGTCTGGGTCCGGCGTCGGCTGGTGTCGCCTCCTCCCCAACGTCACAGCGGCTGGAGTATAAAGGCATCCGCCGACACCATTTTCTTCCGTCTTTCTTGCCGCGCAGTGCCCGAAGCAGAAGCAGTTCGCAAGTGCCGGTCGGTCAGCTCCTGTGTTTCAGTTACCGAAGTCATCTAAAAGATAAGTACCCCGTTGGGGAACATTTTTTCTTGCCTCAGCCGATGTCAGAAAAAATTGAAAAAGTTAATAATTGTTTGTCTTGTGGTAAACAAATACCTCATAAGGACTTCCATTCTTACTGCCTCCCTTACCTGGGCCCAGACCACAACGTCTCGGCCTGTGCTGCCTGTGCTTGCTTTAATAAGCGCACACTCAGGCGCCAGGCAGAATTTGCCAAAGACTTTTTTGGCAAATCTTTCGCGTATATCATGCCCTCGGAACATCCGACAATGCAAACTACCAAAAACCGCAAGGACCGGGACCGACATCCTCGGCCCGCGTCTTCCACCGATACCATGCCTAAGCCCTCCGCGAGTGCATCGGTCCTTTCGGAAGCGGTAATTCCACCGCCCCAGGCCGACGACACCACGTTAACACGTTCTTCGGTCCTGGAGACCACAACGGTGCCGGTGGTTGATTTTCCACCAGAAACCGAAGCTTTAGATTTACCCGACCTCATTCCTGTGGACAGGGTTACCCCTGCACGTGGGGCAGCTAGGCCTCCGGTATCCATGTCCATCAAGGCCTTTGCACGTGCCAAGGCCCATCCTAAACCTACTGTTCAGGGCCCCTCTTCTGATAGACAGATCATGACTCTTGCTGCAGATTTAATCTCTCTTATCAGGGGGTCTCAGCCGCACCCAGACAGAGGTTCTCAGCCGCCTGCAGATAAAAGGCCTAGAACTGAGCAGACAGACACCCTCTCTTCAGGTGAAGCCTCTGGGGATTCAGAGCACTCAGACACTCGGGAAGAATCCTTCCAGGCCTATGAGGACTCGGATGCTGAGGATTCAATTCCCTCGGCCTCTCCTCCAGAGGATATTTCTTTTGGTGAAGTACTCCACTCCATGAGAGAACATTTTCAGTGGCAGGGTCAGGAATTTTCTGACTCCAGGAAAAGACTACGTACCTTCCTTAAGCTACCCCAACACAGGCCTTTAGCCATTCCTCCAGTGCTGGATGTCCTTGATGATGTATATTCAGACTCCAGTGCTTTGCCTGATTCTCTCCCTCCTGCTCCTGTCAAGCCTGACAGATATTACAGGGTCCCTGAAACCCATAAGCATCTCTTTAAGGCCCACTCTGTGGATCTAGAAACTATTTCACAGGGCCCCAAGGCAGTGGCTACTTCCTCGGCCAAAAACCCTCTGCCCGCTGACAGGGAAGCTAGGTCCCTGGAGAGATGGGGCAAAAAAGTTTATACCTCTTCCACCCTTGCCATGAGGTCTCTCAACTGCCTTTTTCATATGTTTCAGTACCAGGATTACTTAATGGATGATTTGCAGAAACAGTTAGCCTCTCCTGAGCCTATAGATAGAAAGGCATTGCAGGATCTGGTTCATAACACTCAGCAGGTTAGCAATCATTTTCTTCAGTGTGGTTATGATGCATTGGAAGCTTCATGTAGGGCAGCCATGACAGGGGCCGTCATTTGTAGACATGCTTAGTTGAAAGAACAGCCTCTGCCAGACCATGTTAAAGTTAAGCTCCTTGATGCACCTCTGGAAAAACAGAAGCTTTTTGGTGCTAATGCACAGGATGTGTTGAAGTCTATTGAGGAAAAGGCTAAATCAGTACAGACTGTCAAGGATTTCCTCCAGGTTCAGCCCCCCAGATTCAGCAGGAATTGGCCTTCAAAGAATTGGTCCTTTCCGGACTCAGACAAGTTACAAAGGGGAAAAAACAGGCGTGCTCGAGATAGAGGCCAATACCGAGGCTCCTACAGGGGCCGCCAATGGCAACCACCAAATCAGAGAAGTGGCGCAGGGAGTTCACCTGCATCACAAGGACAATCACAATGACTTGACTTTCACTCCACCTACCAAGGCTCAAAGAGAAGCTCCTCTAGGTGGAAAATTATCCTTATTCTCAAAGAACTGGCACATTTTAACCAAGGACAAATGGATTCTGGACATAATAGACA
This sequence comes from Protopterus annectens, assembly GCF_019279795.1. Lineage (NCBI taxonomy): Eukaryota > Metazoa > Chordata > Ceratodontiformes > Protopteridae > Protopterus > Protopterus annectens. The sequence continues at coordinate 1,410,830,999 of NC_056732.1, read as the reverse complement.
GAGGTTACAGGTTCCACTTCCACACCTTACCAACAAGACAAGGCATGCCAAACCTGCCACTAAATCAAAGGGCAGAGGCTCTTATACAAGTTTCAAAGCTGTTACAAATAAAAGCTATAGAAAAGGTTCCTCCACTGGAACAAGGCCAGGGATTCTACTCAAGGCTGTTCCTTGTTTCAAGAAAAGAAAAGCAATGGAGGCCTATACTGGACGTGTCCGTTCTAAACACTTTTCTTATTGTGCCAAAATTCAAAATGCTGACGTTGCAGCAACTCCTTCCCATGCTGGGCAAGGGGTCTTGGCTGGTTACTCTAGACCTCAAGGAGGCATACCTGCATGTCCCAATCAGACACAGCTGCAGAAGATACCTCAGATTTCTTGCAGGAACAGAGCATTATCAATTCTCAGCATTGCCGTTTGGCTTATCTACTGCGCCCAGAGTGTTCACGAAATGCCTGGCATCAGTAGTTGCACATTGCAGACTCCAAGGGATTCAAATATACCCTTAACTGGATGACTGCCTCATACAAGCAGACAGCAAACAAACCTTGGTAAAAAACTTGGACTATGTCATTCAGTTACTACAAGCTTTGGGATACACAGTCAACATTCAAAAATCAAGACTACTGCCATCCCAAAAGATTACCTTTCTAGGAGCAAACCTGGACACACAATCACAAATGGCTTTCCTCACAGAGGAGAAACAACAGCATTTACCAGATTACTTCAAAAGCCTAGCAAAAGTTACCCAGCTGACCGCAAGGAAGATCCTGCAGGCCCTGGGTTTCATGGCATCTTGCATTCTTTTGATCCCTCTGGCAAGACTACACATGAGAAAGCTACAATGGTACCTAAAAAGCTTATGGTCTCAACACAGCCACAACCTAGAAGACGTAATACCACTCATCCCATGCCTGCAAAGGGAATTCTTGTGGTGGGCTCAAGCAAGCCATTTAAACCAAGGCATGCCTTTCAACAAGGTTCAAGCAAGTCAAACCATTACAACAGACGTCTCAGATCATGGATGGGGGGCACACATGGAGGACAGATGGATTCAAGGTCAATGGACTCCCACGGAAATGCCTCTGCACATAAATCAGAAGGAGATGTTGGCAGTGATGCATGCAATAGAAGCCTTTGGAAAATCTCTTCAACAGGGCCATCTGCTAATAAGGACAGACAACACCACGGTCATGTGGTATATAAACAAACAAGGAGGCACTCACTCATACCCCCTCTGCAGACTAACAATGGCTCTTTGGGAAAAATCCCTGAAACTGAACATTCATTTGCAATCCCAGTTTGTTCCGGGCAAGGACAATGTTCTGGCAGACAGGTTGAGCAGAGATTTCGTGGATCCACACGAATGGATGCTGCATCCACACATTTTCTCACAAATAACAACTGCATGGGGAAGACCGGACATAGATCTCTTTGCTTCTCATCACAATCACCACCTGGACAGGTTCTGCTCAAGGACACACCATCCTCTAGCCTGGAGAACGGATGCTCTCTCCTTCAGCTGGAATGCCCTAAAAATCTATGCATTCCCTCCTCTACCACTACTCACCAAGGTGTTACTGAAGATCAAAGCAGAGCAACCAAAGGGAATATTGATAGCTCCAGATTGGCCGAGACAGCATTGGTATCCCTTGCTACTGAGCATAACTCAAACCAAACCATGGCCCTTGCCCCAATGGCCATTGCTCCTAAATCAACACAATTACAGGTACTGTTCATCAAAACCTGCAAACATTACAACTGACAGCTTGGAGGGTTACATGACTTTGCCCCATGTACCTCTCTCTGAAAAGGTTCAAGAAATCTTGCTGGAAGCACGCAGACCTTCAACCAGAAAAACCTACTCGGCCAAATGGAAGAAAGTCATCATCTGAAATACCACAAAGGGCCAGGATGCATTAGTAATGAGCATACCTCAGATATTAGAATACTTGACAGAAATGTGTCATAGTGGCCTCTCATATTCTTCCATTAAAATTCATGCTTCAGCAATTTCAGCAAATTACAACTGTGACCCACCTGTGTTTTCTCATCCCTTGCTAAGACCGTTTCTAAGAGGGATAAAGAATATCAAACCTCCCAGAAAACCACCAGTTCCTGCATGGGACCTCAACTACATCTTGGAAAAATTAACTCTTCCCTCCTTTTGAACCAGCAGCATCTTCAGAAATGCAATTTCTCTCCTGGAAAACAGTCTTCCTGTTGGCAGTTACCTCAGCAAGAAGGGTCTCGGAGATACAGGCCCTCATGGCAGTACCTCCCTTTCTCATCTTTCATCAGGACAGAGTTTCTCTAAGGACCAATCCTTCATTCATGCCAAAAGTGATATCCAGGGTGTCTCTAAATCAAGCAATTCACCTGCCTACCTTCTTCCCCAATCCTCAAAATAAAGGGGAAAGGCTGCTGCATACTTTGGACAACACAGACAACTACGCTACTACTTGGACAGAACAAAGACCACCAGGAAGTCTGACCAACTATTTGTAGCCTGTGCTGCCGGAGTGCAAGGAAAGGCAGTCTCCAAACAAACAGTTTCAAAATGGATTGGACACTGCATCAGATTCTGTTACTCCTTCCATGGAAAGTGTTTGCCAGCCAATATTAGGCCACACTCAACCAGAGCTATAGCCACATCCACAGCTTTTCTAAGAGGAGTGGCTACAGAGGACATTCTAGAGGCTGCTACATGGAGCTCCATGCATACATTTACCAGACACTACAACCAGCCTTTATACTCCAGATCCCGAGCAGGCTTTGCATCTGCAGTCCTGCAGGGTCTTTTAGCTACACCATCCCTAGCATAGATCCTACCACCCCCAGCTTGGCTATGGTATTCAACCCATATGTCAGGACTGCAGTTGCATTCTTGAAGGACATAGTACAGTTTTGTACCTACCATAAATGTAGATGTCCGATAGATATGCAACTGCAGTCAGGTTTTCCCTCCCTCCTACCCCACTGCTTTTTTCTCTTGGGTCTATTCCCCCTCTCCTTTTCAGCTGGGGTCATCTATTATGGTGTATCTGTTTATTACTGTTGTGTATGTCTGAAATTATTTGCTTATACATTCACAAATTTAGCCTTCCTTGGAGGGCACCTGGCATCTGGGGCAAGAAACACTGAAGAAGATGGCGTCGGCGGATGCCTTTATACTCCAGCCGCTGTGACGTCGGGGAGGAGGCGACACCAGCCGACGCCGGACCCAGACTTTGGAATCCGGCCGACCGAGGGGCTGCCTGAGGCAGGACAACCCATATGTCAGGACTGCAGTTGCATATCTATCGGACATCTACATTTATGGTAGGTACAAAACTGTACTTTATGTGGTACATAAACAAGCAGGGGGGTACACATTCTTATCCCCTCTGCAGACTAACCATGGCATTGTGGAACACAACCCTGAGCTATTAAGTACATTTACAAGCTCAATTTATGCCAGGAAAACTAAATACACTGGCAGACGAACTAAGCCGAACCCTCATGAACCCACACGAGTGGAAACTGGAACCAAGGATTTTCAACATGTTGACAAGCAAATGGGGAGCCCAGATATAGACCTGTTTGCCTCCCTCCAAAACCATCAGTTGGACAAATTGTGCACAAGGACTCCCCACAAACAAGCTTGGAAAGTGGATGATCTGTCCTTCAGCTAGAAAAAACTGTCAGTTTATGCCCTTCTTCCTCTGCCTCTGCTCTCCAAAGTACTACTAAAGATCAAACAACACAAACCAAGGACGATTTTGATTGCACCTGACTGGCCACGCCAACACTGGTACCCCCTCTTGAGCAGTGTGTCACTGTGGGCCCCATGGCACCTGCCTCAGACTCCTACTCTATTGTCACAGCAGGAGAAACAAATTCTGCACCTTCAGCTTCAAACACTGAATCTAGCAGCCTGGCTAATTGCATAATTTCTCCTTTACCATCCCCTCAGTAAACCAGTGATGGATATCATTTTAGAGGCAAGGAGGCCTAGTACCAGAAAGTCTTACGCTGAAAAATGGAAAAGATTCTGTGCCTGGATCCAAGCTCAAGGCACAAGCATGCAAAATCTGAAGGTAAAGCCCAATTTACCTCCGATTTTACAATACTTAACTGAGATGCTTCATAAGGGCCTGTCTTTCTCCTCCATCAAAATTCATGCCTCAGCCATCTTGGCTCATTATAACACGGAACCACCCTTCTTTTCTCATCCACTGCTTAAGCAGCTTCTCAGAGGGGCCAACAATCTACGACCACCCAGGAGAGCTCCAACTCCAGCCTGGGACCTCAACTTTGTATTGGAAAAGCTCACCCTTCCTCCTTTCGAGCCAGCTGCCACTGCGGACTTAAAATTCCTTTCTTGGAAAACAGCTTTCCTTTTAGCAATCACTTCAGCAAGATGGGTATCTGAATTACAGGCCCTCATGGCAGTGGAGCCTTTCATCATCTTTCATGCGGACAGGGTGTCCCTCAGGACCAAACCTCCTTCATGCCCAAGGTGGTATCCATTGTGGCCCTTAATCAGTCCATACATTTGCCAACTTTCTTTCCTAATCCACTGAACAAAGGGGAATGGATTTTGCACTCCTTAGACATGCACAGATAACTTAGATTCTACTTGAACAGAACTAAACCTCAAAGGAAACCTGATCAACTGCTGGTGGCATTTGCTGCAGGGACAGAGGGGAAGGCTATTTCAAAGCAAACCATTTCCAAATGGATAGGCTATCACATTCATTTCTACTACAAACACCATGGAAGCCCTATCCCACAGGGGATCAGACCCCACTCTACCAAGGCTGCATCTTACCTCTACAGCCTTTCTCAGAGGCGTCCCTACCAGGGACATCCTAGAAGCTGCTACCTGGAGTTCTGTACATTCTTTCATCAAGCATTACCATCTACCAATTTTCTCTAAATCCAGAGCTGGCTTTGCCACTGAAGCCTTGCAGGACCTTTTCAGCTGATCCTAATTCTATTTAAATTCCTCCTTCATTCTTTCATTCTTAGCTTTGGGAATCTACCCAAAAGTGATGACTGCAGCAGTGAAACACTAAGAACATAGTACAGTTGTATACACTTACCATAAATGTAGATGTTCGAGTGTATTCACCGTTAGAGTCCTGGATGTCCTTCAAGAATGCAACTGCAGTCATAACATGTGGGTTGTCCTGCCTCAGGCAGCCCTCGGTCGGCCGGATTCCAAAGTCAGGGTCCGACGTCGGCTGATGTCGCATTTCTCTCCGACGTCAGAGCGGCTGGAGTACATAAGCATCAGCCGACGCCATTTTCTTCAGTCTTTCTTGCCGCGCGGTGCCCGAAGCAGAAGCAGTTGCAAGTGCCGGTCGGTCAGCTCCTGTATTCTACGATACTGAAGTCATCAAAAAAGCTAAGTACCCCATTGGGGACCTTTTCTTGCCTCAGCCGATGTCAGAAATTACTGAAAAAGTTAACAATTGTCTTTTTTGTGGTAAACAAATACCTCATAAGGATTTCCACTCTTACTGCCTCCCTTGCCTGGGCCCAGACCACGACGTCTCGGCCTGTGTAGCCTGTGCTCGCTTCAACAAGCGCACTCTCAGGCGCCGGGCGGAGTTCGCTGAAGAATTTTTCGGCGATAAATTTGCTTACACCATGCCGTCGGATCTTCCGACATCGCAAACTCCCAAAAAGCGAAAAGACCGGGACCGACATCCTCGGCCCGCGTCTACCACCGACTCCACGCCAAAACCTAGTGCGAGTGCTCCGGTTCCCTCTGAGACGGTCTCTCCACCGCTCCGAACCGAAGACACCGCATTACTGACAACTCCGATTCCAGACATTACTCCGCCAGTTATAGATTTTCCTCCGGATACCGAAACCGAGGAAATGCCCGAGACCATTGCTGTAGACAAGGTCACTCCTGCACGTGGAGCTGCCAGGCCTCCTATGGCCATGTCTATTAAGGCATACACTAGGGCTAAGGCAGCCAGCAAAACAAAGCATATTACTTCTAAATCCTTACCTCAGCCGACTCCAGAGACACAAATTATGTCCATGGCTGCTGATTTAATTTCCATGATTAGAGGTTCACAGGCCCATCCTGAGAGAGCATCCCAGCCTCCTCCTGATAAAAGGCCCCGGGTCGAACCCTCTGACCCTACTCCTTCAGATGAAGACTCTGAGGGCTCTGTCCACTCTGATAGCCAGGAAGAGCTCTTCCAGACCTATGAGGACTCAGATGCAGAAGGTTCCATCCCCTCGGCCTCCCCTCCTGAGGATATTTCTTTTGGGGAAGTTCTGCACACCATGAGGGAACATTTCAAGTGGCAGGGTCAGGAATATTCTGATTCTAGGAAACGCCTTAGGACTTTCCTTAAGAAGCCTCAGCACAGGCCCTTAGTTATTCCTCCTGTACTTGATGTTCTGGATGATTTGTATTCTGACCAAAAGCTTGGAAAATAGATGCCCTCTCATTCAACTGGAACTCCCTAGCAATCTATGCATTCCCACCTCTGCCACTGATGACCTCAGTATTACTAAAGATCAAAGCAGAGAAGCCCAAGGGAATCATAATAGCTCCGGATTGGCCAAGACAACACTGGTACCCACTACTACGGAGCATATGTCACACCAGGAGGTGGGCCCTCCCTCAGTGGCCTCTACTTTTGACTCAACACAATTTCGAAACACTGCATCCAAATCTTCAGACACTGCAGCTAACAGCCTGGGAGATCCCATAAATAACTTCAGCTTATCTCTCTCCAAGGAAGTTCAGCGGATACTAACAGAGGCTCGAAGACCATCCACCAGAAAGGTTTACTTAGCAAAGTGGAAAAGATTCAGCAATTGGAATACCGGCAAGAGACATGATGCATCATTCCTGAACATCCCACTCATCTTGGAATATTTGGCAGATATGTTAAAGAACGGCCTCTCATATTCTTCCATAAAGATACACGCATCTGCTATTTCAGCTAGATACAACACTGATCCTCCTGTTTTCTCTCACCCCTTACTAAGACAATTCCTCAGGGGAATCAAGAACATTAAGCCACCAAGAAAGGCCCCAGTGCCAGCCTGGGACCTCAATTTTGTCTTAGAATAACTGACTCTACCTCCTTTTGAGCCAGCAGCTTCAGTTGACTTGCAATTTCTCTCATGGAAGACGGCTTTCCTGTTGGCAGTTACCTCAGCAAGAAGGGTTTCGGAGCTACAGGCCCTAATGGCAATACCACCCTTTATTATTTTCCACAGAGACAGGGTTTCATTAAGGACCAACCCTACTTTTATGCCAAAGGTGGTATCTAGGGTTTCTCTAAATCAAGCCATTCATCTGCCTGCTTTCTTCCCCAATCCTGAGAATAAGGGGGAAAGACTTTTGCATACCTTGGACACTCACAGACAACTTCGATACTATCTGGACAGAACCAAGGCCAGTAGGAAGTCTGAACAACTTTTTGTAGCTTACGCCCCTGCAGTCCAAGGAAAAGCAATTTCAAAACAGACTATTTCTAAATGGATTGGACATTGCATCAGATTCTGTTATTCCTTTCATGGAAAGACTGTTCCAGCCAATGTCAGACCACATTCCACCAGAGCTACAGCCACCTCTACAGCATTTTTAAGAGGGGTGCCTACCAAGGACATTCTAGAAGCTGCTACATGGAGCTCCATGCATACATTCTCCAAACACTACAATCTCCCTCTATATTCCAGATCCCGAGCAGGCTTTGCTGCGGCAGTCCTGCAGGGTTTGATTGCCACACCATCTCTTTCCTAGAGCATACCTCCTCCCCCAGCTAAGCTATGGTATTCTACCCACTTGTTATGACTGCAGTTGCATTCTTGAAGGACATAGTACAGTTTTGTACCTACCATAAATGTAGATGTCCGATAGACATGCAACTGCAGTCGGATTTTCCCTCCCTCCATACCCCTCTATGCCTAGGGTCCACTCCTATCCCTGTTACTCTTAGCTGGGGATATCTGTTATGGTGTATTTGTTTTATTGCTCATTTATTTGTTTGGAATCCTGTTTTGTCTTCCAATTTGATTACAGCCTTCCTTGGAGGGCACCTGGCATCTGGGGCAAGAAACACTGAAGAAAATGGCGTCGGCTGATGCTTATGTACTCCAGCCGCTCTGACGTTGGAGAGAAATGCGACATCAGCCGACGTCGGACCCAGACTTTGGAATCCGGCCGACCGAGGGCTGCCTGAGGCAGGACAACCCACATGTTATGACTGCAGTTGCATGTCTATCGGACATCTACATTTATGGTAGGTACAAAACTGTACTTTACCCTCCCTCCAGCCCCCTACTTTTTTTGGATATACCTCTACTTTCCTTTGCTATTTTCAAAAGCTTTTTGGTGTATTTGCTTTTTTGTTGGAGGCATAACCTTGTATATATATTTAATTCCTTCCCATTAAGGGGGCAACTGACATCTAGGGCAAGAAAAACTGATGTAATGACGTCGGCTGCATGTTTTATACCCCTGATGACTTGATGTCATGGAAGAAGGGACAGCAACCGACGCATGACCCAAGACTTTGTTAATCAAGCCGACTGAGGGCTACTGCAAGCAGATAACCCAAAAGTGATGACTGCAACAGTGAATACACTCTAACTTCTATGTTTATGTTAAGTGTACACAACTGTACTGTCTTGATGTTGGTGAGGTATATCCCTGCATATCATCTAATTACAGTTTATTGGGAGTTTACTTCTGATGCTGGGAGATTGAGGAATCACCACTGGTCCCCCTTGGATCCACCATTTATTTTGTAGTTTCCATAGATTAATTAAAAAGTTAGTCCAAGAATATTTTGAGTTACTGCAGAAGGTCGCTCAACCCTTGCAAAAGCAGAAAAAATTGCCTTTCCCTTTCCTGCTGTCTTCATGTTCAGAAACTGAGGGGGTCTGGCTTTTACAGATGAGATTGCACACCTTCCTGTCTGTGTGGATGCTGACTGTGGGGAAGGAATGTTTCGTCATTGGCTTTTACACTGAGGAGCATTTTTACAACAATTTGTTTTAACAACACCGAATTTGGTGGAATACCACTTTCATTGTGTACTACATCACTGTTCTTGCTTCAGAGAACATATACTGAAGAAGCTCGACTCACTTAAACCACTAGTTGATTATTCCTCCTCTGTTTCCTTAAGGTTATGAGCTATTTGCTGTACTCCAGGAGCATGGGTCATGGCTAAAATGTCCAACATGTTCTACAGGTCCAGAAGGATTTAATTTTCCATAAATGCTGTTATTGTCCCTGCTGTGATTTTCTTAGATACAGTTTTGGAGCCTAGAAAGATATTCGGTATTGCTATATTTACGAGATGAGAAAGTAGAAAATGTGTCAGGCTTGGTTTAAAAGGGTGTACATGCACATGACCCTGTGTGAAAGTAATGTTTAAACTCAAATCCATGCTGTGTGCAGTACTGAGGAGAGATGTTGAAAAATGACTAGGCTGACAGCATTGCTAATCTGTTTGTCTTAGAGAAGCATTCCTGAACTGGCATCAGTTACTGACTATTGCAATATGCAATATTTATAATTCATGTGATGCTAGTTTCAGGGATGCTGCTTTTTGGTATCCTTTTAAGAAGGCATATATGGTCCAATATCTAGCTTTCTCTTAGAGGGCCATCTCCTAGATGAAGTATAAACCGTAGCTGCTAGTTTGGTATTTGTTCTCGCAAAGTGATGCATTTAGAAGAGAAGTGGTAAGGCAATGGAATTTTGTCCAAATTGTCCATAAATATTCAGTTATATTTCCTTGTATTATCTACCTGTTTTGCTTTAACAAACCACAAGTGCAAGCAAGAAGTATAGCACCAAAAGAAACAGCAGGGGTCCTTCCAGCACGATAGGCCATATGCTTGCAACAGTTGACAGTTTTTTTTTTTCTCTCTTTCTTTCCATCTGACGTGCAGTCTAACCTAGGAGGATAATATGCAGTGCCTTCAAAAGAGTGGAATGAATGGGGCACCCACCTTAGGTACCAAAAAAAACAGTTGCTGTGAAGTGATGGTGATTACTTATTAGACTGCTAGTAAATGCTCATTTTTTTTTCTTTAAGGAAACTATCTTTAAAAGAGCTTGAAAGTTTACAAGTTGTCTAATATAGATCATAATCACTTAATGGCACATTGCAAGCTGTCAGTCAGAATTCCCTTCCTACAGCTCTGATGATATACTTCATGTAACATTAATTAGAGAGGTGGGTCAGTAAACTGTTATAAGCAGGTTATGCCAAAGAATTGTATACCTCCCTCTACCCCATACTCCCAGATGATATGTACTTGGTTCTGACAAGCTTTAATTGATCAACTGGAAAATCTTCCTGTTCTGGCAGTACCTTTGACAGACAAGGAAAGGAAGTGACCCCCCAAAAAAAAAAAAAAACTCCCTAATGCTGAAAAGGATAGATCACTGGAGGACCATCTTGGATATCCCAAACCTGAACAAGTTTATCTGGATGTTGATGCTGTGAGTAGTGCTTTTGACCACTTGTAGAAAACATTTGTGGAAATCAGTGTTCAGCATGTAGATCACTGTTGCAGTAGAGCCTAAGCTATATGGATTCTAATCTGTGTGATCAGCCAGCTTTTCAAAGTTTAAGATTATATTCCATGTGCTCCAATTGTCAGGAGTTCAGTATAAAGACAGTTGGAGTGCAGAGTTCTTTTGCCACAAAAAAATTGTTCCTTTGACTGTCCCCATAGAACTGTCTCTATGGAGCTAGGGATCCTTTAAGACTGACCAGATAAATCCCTTGTTGGGGGAACCTTCCTCTGTCTAATTTCTTTCTGTCTGAAGTGTACTGATCTGAAGTAGTTGACTTAATTTGTCTTCAACCTGTGGGACCGGTGGGTATTCGGATCAGAGACTGCCACATCACTAGCGTCTGATCCAAGCTCCTACCCTTACCCATAATGCTGCACTGTCTCCTTCCTTCCCCCAGATCTCATTTGCTGCTATGCATCGTGGTCACTGAGCTCCAGGCTTTTTGGGTAAGTTTTCTGCTTTTCCCTTTGAGTTGTGAGGCAAAGTTCCCTTTCTTTAAATCCTTGACCTCCCTATACCTGCGTCTTCCATCTGTGTTCTGTTTAAGTTAGAAAAAAAAGGTAGGTAGTTTCCCTTCCACTTTGTGTGTGTGTGTGTGTGTGTGTGTGTGTGTGTGTGTGTGTTCTGCGGTGTTGCAGAGTTGGTGTGTTGGTCCCAAGATGGCTGAGATCCCCAAGCAGTCTTCAGGAAATGCACGGAGTGTGGTCATAAGCTCTCTCCGACTGATGGTCACACTCTGTGCGTAGTGTGCTTGGGTGCAGCCCACTTACTTACCTCCTGCCCTATCTGTGCGGGCTATAACCCACTGGCCCTGAAGGATAGGAGGGCTAAGTTGATAGTGAGGGGTTTGCTCCCTTCATTGGAGATGGCTGTCCCAGTAACTTCTACTTTGGCAGCATCTCCTGCTGCCGCTTCTACTTCTCCCCAGGCCATGAAGTCTGGGGAGGGAGACAAGCGCCGAAAAGATAAGTCTAGGAAAAGGTCTCAGGACTGCTCGGCTCCGCCAGTACCCCCAGCAAAACTCCTCCTCCAATACGGCCCTCTGTTTTGGAGTCTTTGGATCTGAAACCCTTCTGGGTCAGAGGGTCAGCGCCAATGGTACCTCGATGCCGGCCGTTGCCTTGAGTGTGTTGGATCCAAGCTCTTGGAGCTGTAGCCTTGGTGTTGTTACGACGGGGTGCTGTCGGCTCAGAGCTTGTCGAAGCACAATTTCCCTCTCGGCATCTCCGCTCCCACAGTCTCTGCTTTGACTCCCCATCGGATCCAAGGGGAACGGCTCTTCTGCTCATTTCTCAGGACGTTCTTTCTCCCTCAGCTTTTGACATGGTGGAGAGGGTCTTCTCGCGTGAATCGGGACCTCTGACCATGTCTTCCTTTGACTCCATCCAACTCCCTCGGCTCTGGGTACGCCCCTGACTCTCCTATCCTCTCAGGGACAACCTGTGCTTGATTTGCCTCAGGAATCTCCCACTCGAGAGCAGCTTGTTTGAGAGTCCCTTTCAGATAGTCCCATCTAGGAGGCTCCTTGCAAACGGACGTGCAAAAGGGGGCATCTGGACTCCTCTCCAGAGTCCCTCACAGATGACACTGACTTGGAGGAAGAGGAAAGTTCCTCCAGGTCACCCCCTCCCCCGAAAATGTCTCCTTTGGAGACATCATGGAACTCCTTCTCCAAAAGGGGGGGTGGGTTGCCCAAACAACCAACCCTGGACGAGTCTGTGTTCCTAAAGGCATTTGGCAGGGGCCCATCTACCTCCTGGGTGTCCCCTCCCGCGGACCTGCTTGTGGATCTGATAACATCTCTGGCATGGAAGGAACTGGACACCGTGGAGCCAGTTACCAGATAAAATTCTCAGTCCTCCATCAGACAGGGCTAGCTGGAGTAAGGGGTCCCTAGTAGACGCCGTGATGCTGGCAGCCACCACAAAGAAAGAGCTTACACAGGAGAGCTCTGTAGTCCATCCTCCTGACCAGGAGTCGAGGACTGTGGATCGTTTGGGGAAGCGAGTGTATGCTTCAGCAACCTTTACCATAAGGACGCTGAACTATATGGCATGTGTCATCCGACTGCAGCATGACCTGGTTGAAGGAAGTCGCTGAGTCGCCCCTGGAGTCCATGTCGGCGGAGGGAAAGAAGACATTCCCTGCACGAATGGCCTCTCTAAAGGCAGTAGCCAACACGTCCATGTGCCTCCTTTTCCATGCTACGAAGGGAGCTGCCAGGGTGGCTGGGTCCGGCATTGCCATGAGGCGTCAAGTGTGGCTCTGGCTGTGTCAATTCTTGGAACCCTTCAAGGCGTCCTTTGCTAATGCACCCTATGATGGTTCTTCCCTGTTTGGGAAGTCTGTGCGTGACACACTGGTTTAGAGTGAGGAGGACTGGAAGACACGGTCTTCCATCTGGATCCGCTTCTCCGTCCCTCAAAGATACTTTTCTAGGAATCAGTGAGGGGCTAAGATGTGGTTCTGGAAATCTCAGTTCTCTCTTGACACTCAGGACTCATCTTCCCCCAGAAGCAGAGGGAGGTTATGATAGGTGCCGGCCCAGAGGCAGAGGGGGCCGAGGAATGTCTGGTCGCAAGAAACGTTCTCTGACAGACCCGCGCAACAGCCCTGAAGGGCTGCCGCCTGACTACTAGTCTCTGGAGGCAGTCGGGAGATATTCTTTGTGGTTCACCGTTGGTCATCACATTTGGGTTATCTGCTTGCAGTAGCCCTCAGTCGGCCTGATTAACAAAATCTTGGGTCCTACCTAGGTTGCTGTCATGAGGTCCGTCATGGGTATAAAACATGCAGCCGACGTCATTACATCAGTCTTTATTGCCATGCGGTGCCCAAAGCAGTTGACAAGTGCCAGATGGCCGATTCCTGAAATTTTCGATGTCCTTCAAGAATGCAACTGCAGTCCTTACATATGGGTTGTCCTGCCACAGGCAGCCCTCGGTCGGCCGGATTCCAAAGTCTGGGTCCGGCGCCGGCTGATGTCGCCTCCTCCCCGACATCATAGCGGCTGGGGTATAAAAGCATCAGCCGACGCCATCTTCTTCAGTCTTTCTTGCCGTGCGGTGCCCGAAGCAGAAGCAGTTCGCAAGTGCCGGTCGGTCAGCTCCTGTGTTTTACGTATCCAAAGTCATCAAAAAGCTAAGTACCCCGTTGGGGAACCTTTTCTTGCCTCAGCCGATGTCAGAAAAAACTGAAAAAGTTAATAACTGTTTGTCTTGTGGTAAACAAATACCTCATAAGGACTTCCATTCTTACTGCCTCCCCTGCCTTGGCCCAGACCACGACGTCTCGGCCTGTGCCGCCTGTGCTTGCTTCAATAAGCACACTCTCAGGCGCCGGGCAGAGTTTGCTGAAGACTTTTTTGGCGATAAATACTCTTATAACATGCCGTCGGAACAACCGACACCACATATTTCCAAAAAACGGAAAGACCGGGACCGACATTCTCGGCCCGCGACTTCCACCGACACCACGCCAAAAACTACCACGAGTGCATCAGTCTCTTCTGAGGTGGTTGTTCCGCCGCTCCGGACCGACGAAACCGCTTTACCGATCACTCCGGCCCCGGAGCCTGCACCGGTGCCGGTTGTTGATTTTCCCTCAGAAACTGAAGCCCAGGATTTGCCTGAGACCATACCTGTGGACAAGGTGACTCCAGTAGGTGGGGCAGCTAGGCCCCCTATGTCTATGTCTATCAAGGCCTACACACGTGCTAAGGCTGCCAGCCAGGCTAAGTCTCACCCTCCTAAAGCTTTTCCTCAGCCCACTACTGATAAACAAATTATGACTTTAGCTGCAGATTTAATTTCCTTAATCAGAGGCTCCCAGGCCCATCCTGACAGAAGTTCTCAGCCACCTTCTGACAAAAGGCCCAGGGTTGAGCATACAGACACCCTTTCTTCAGATGAAGCCTCTGGTGACTCTGATCACTCAGATACCCAGGAAGGGTCCTTCCAGGTCTACGAGGATTCTGATGCGGAGGAATCTATTCCTTCTGCCTCTCCTCCTGAGGATATTTCTTTTGGGGAAGTTCTCCACTCCATGAGAGAGCATTTTCAGTGGCAAGGCCAGGAATTCTCCGACTCCAGGAAGCGGCTTCGTACCTTCCTTAAGCTTCCCCAACACAGGCCTTTAGCTATCCGTCCAGTGTTAGATGTACTGGATGATGTGTACTCTGATTCGAGTGCTTCTCTTGATTCTCTCCCCCCTGCTCCTGTAAAGCCGGACAGATACTACAGGGTTCCTGAAACTCACAAACATTTATTTAAGGCCCATTCTGTTGATCTAGTAACAATTTCCCAGGGGCCCAAAGGGGTGGCCACATCTATGGCCAAAAATCCTTTACCTTCAGACAGGGAAGCTAGGTCCCTGGAGAGGTGGGGGGAAAAAAGTTTACATCTCATCCACACTTGCCATGAGAGCCCTTAATTGCCTTTTTCATATGTTTCAGTATCAGGATTTCTTGATGGATGATTTGCAGAAAAAGTTAACCTCTCCTGAGCCTACAGACAAAAAAAGGCCTTGCAGGATTTGGTCCATAACACTCAGCAGGTTAGCAATCATTTTCTTCAGTGTGGTTATGATGCATTGGAAGCTTCATGTAGGGCAGCTATGACAGGGGCAGTCATTCGTAGACATGCATGGTTGAAAGAACAGGCATTGCCAGATCATGTTAAAGTAAAGCTTCTAGATGCACCTCTGGAAAAACAAAAGCTATTTGGTGCTAATGCTCAGGATGTGTTGAAATCAATTGAGGAAAAGGCTAAATCAGTGCAAACAGTCAAGGATTTCCTCCAGGTTCAGCCACCAAGGTTCAGCAGGAATTGGCCTTCTAAGAATTGGTCCTTTCCAGACACTGACAAGTTTCAAAGGGAAAAAAACAGGCGTACCCGAGGTAGAGGGCAATACAGAGGCTCCTACAGAGGACGCCAATGGCAACCGACTAATCAGAGAGGTGGCGCAGGGACATCCCCTGCTCCTCAGGGACAATCACAATGACTTGACTTTGACACCACCGACCAAGGCTCAAAGAGAAGCACCTTTAGGCGGAAAATTATCCTTATTTTCAAAAAATTGGCACATTTTAACAAAGGACAAATGGATTCTGGACATAATAGACCAAGGCTACAGGTTCCACTTCCATACTTTACCAACAAGACAAGGCATGCCAAACCTGCCACAAAATCAAAGGGCAGAGGCATTCAAACAAGTTTCAAAGCTGATAAAATCAAAGCAATAGAAAAGGTTCCTCCTCAGGAACAAGGCCAGGGATTTTACTCAAGACTGTTCCTTGTTCCAAGAAAAGAAAAGCAATGGAGACCTATACTGGACTTGTCCGCTCTAAACACTTTTCTCATTGTACCAAAATTCAAAATGCTGACGCTACAGCAACTCCTTCCCATGCTGGGCAAGGGGTCTTGGCTGGTTACTCTGGACCTCAAAGAGGCATACCTGCATGTCCCAATCAGACACAGTTGCAGAAGATACCTCAGATTTCTTGCAGGGTCAGAGCATTATCAATTCTCAGCATTGCCTTTTGGCTTATCTACTGTGCCCAGACTATTCACAAAATGCCTGGCATCAGTAATTGCACACTGCAGACTCCAGGGGATATAAATATACCCTTACCTGGACGACTGCCTTATACAAGCGGATAGCAAGCAAGCCTTGACAAAAAAACTTGAATTATGTCATTTACTTACTACAGGCTTTGGGATACACAGTCAACTTACAAAATTCAAGACCACTACCATCCCAACAAATAATTTTTCTAGGAGCCAAACTAGACACAGAATCACAAATGGCTTACCTCACAGAAGAGAAGCAAGAACAATTACCACATTACTTCAAAAGCCTAGCAAAGCTCACCCAGATGACTGCAAGGAAAATCCTGCAGGCCCTGGGTTTCATGGCATCTTGCATTCTACTGATTCCACTGGCAAGACTACACATGAGAAAACTGCAATGGTACCTAAAAAGTCTATGGTCTCAATACAGCCACAACTTAGAAGCAATTATCCCACTCATCCCATGTCTAAAAAGGGAATTTTTGTGGTGGGCCCACGCAAGCCAGTCAAACAAAGGTATGCCTTTCGACAAACCTCAAACAAGCCAAACCATTACAACGGACGCCTCAGACCATGAATGGGGGGCGCACATGGAGGGCAGATGCATTCAAGGGCAATGGACCCCCCAGGAAGTACATCTACACATCAATCAAAAAGAGATGTTAGCAGTAATTCATGCAATCGAGGCCTTCGGAAAATATTTTCAACAAGGTCATCTGCTAATAAAGACAGAGACAACACCACTGTTATATGTGGTACATAAACAAGCAGGGAGGTACTCATTCTTACCCCCTTTGCAGACTAACAATGACTCTTTGGGAAAAGTCCCTGAAACTGAACATACAGCTGCAATCCCAGTTTGTTCCGGGCAGGGACAATGTTCTGGCGGACAGTCTAAGCAGAAACATCCTGGACCCGCACGAATGGATGTTGCATCCAGACATTTTTGCTCAAATAACTCATGCATGGGGGAGGACAGACATAGATCTCTTTGCCTCCCACCTCAATCATCATCTGAAAAAGTTCTGCTCGAGGACACACCATCCACAAGCCTGGAGAATAGATGCTCTCTCATTCAGCTGGAACTCTCTAACAATCTATGCATTCCCACCTCTTCCATTAATGACCAAGGTGTTACTGAAGATCAAAGCAGAGCAACCGAAAGGCATCTTAATAGCTCCAGATTGGCCAAGACAGCACTGGTACCCATTACTAAGGAGCATAACTTGCACCAACCCGTGGCCCCTGCCTCAGTGGCCTCTACTCTTGACTCAGCACAATTACAGGACGGTTCACCCCAACCTGCAAACTCTGCAGCTGACAGCCTGGAGGGTTCCATGATTTCTACCAATATCTCTCTTTCCAAGGAAGTTCAACAAATATTATTGGACGCACGCAGACCTTCCACCAGAAAGACTTACTCAGCCAAATGGAAGAGATTCAACATCTGCAATACCAACAAGGGACAGGATGCATCAGTAATGAGCATTCCACAGATACTGGCATACTTGGCAGAAATGCTGCATAATGGACTTTCCTATTCTTCCATAAAAATACACGCTTCAGCAATTTCAGCATCATACAACACTGATCCTCCTGTGTTTTCACATCCTTTACTAAGACAATTTCTAAGAGGGATAAAGAATAACAAGCCTCCCAGAAAACCACCAGTGCCTGCATGGAACCTCAACTTCGTGTTGTAAAAATTAACTCTTCCTCCTTTTGAACCAGCAGCGTCTTCAGAATTGCAATTTCTTTCCTGGAAAACAGTTTTCCTGTTGGCAATTACCTCAGCAAGAAGAGTTTTGGCGATACAGGCCCTCATGGCAGTACCTCCATTTCTCATTTTTCATCAGGACAGGGTTTCTTTAAGGACCAATCCTTCTTTTATGCCAAAAGTGATATCCAGGGTGTTTCTAAATCAAGTAATTCACCTGCCCACCTTCTTCCCCAATCCTCAAAATAAAGGGGAAAAGCTGATGCAGACTTTGGACATACACAGACAACTACGCTACTACTTGGACAGAACAAAGGCCAACAGAAAGTCTGACCAACTATTTGTAGCATACGCTCCGGGAGTGCAAGGAAAGGCAATTTCCAAACAAACAATTTCAAAATGGATTGGACATTGCATCAGATTCTGTTATTCTTTCCATGGAAAGGGTGTGCCAGCCAATATCAGGCCACACTCCACCAGAGCTACAGCCACCTCCACAGACTTCCTAAGAGGGGTGGCTACAAAGGACATTCTAGAAGCTGCTACATGGAGCTCCGTGCTTACATTTTCCAAGCACTACCACCTTCCTTTATATTCCAGATCCCGAGCAGGCTTTGCTTCGGCAGTCCTGCAGGGCATTTTAGCTACACCATCCTTATCTTAGAGCCTACCACCCCCAGCTTGGCTATGGTATTCAACCCATATGTAAGGACTGCAGTTGCATTCTTGAAGGACATAGTACAGTTTTGTACCTACCATAAATGTAGATGTCCGATAGATATGCAACTGCAGTCAGGTTTTCCCTCCCTCCTACCCCTCTGTGTATTGGGTCCACTTCCCTCCTTTTATACTTAGCTGGGGATATCTGTTATGGTGTATCTGTTTATTGCTGTTGTGTTTGTCTGGAATTTTTTTATCCAGTTCTAAATTTAGCCTTCCTTGGAGGGCACCTGGCATCTCGGGCAAGAAACACTGAGGAAGATGGCGTCGGCTGATGCTTTTATACCCCAGCCGCTCTGACGTCGGGGAGGAGGCGACATCAGCCGGCGCCGGACCCAGACTTTGGAATCCGGCCAACCGAGGGCTGCCTGAGGCAGGACAACCCATATGTAAGGACTGCAGTTGCATATCTATCGGACATCTACATTTATGGTAGGTACAAAACTGTACTTTTTCGAGTTTCAGAACCAAAGTCTTCAACTAAAAGCTAAGTACCCTGTTGGGGAAACTTTTGCTTGCTCTAAGCCGATGTCAGTAAAAGTAAATAATTGCATTTCTTGTGGAAAGCAAATACCTCGTAAAGATTTTCATTTGTACTGTATTCCTTGCCTAGGCCCTGACCACGACATACCTCACTGTTGGTTTTGTGCCTTATTTAAAATCACGAACTATCTGTCTGTATATTTTCGCTTCTAAATATTTTGGTGCTCGGTTTAATTATCCCGATATATCTTTGGTAAGCCATCCGACTACCAACATTCCGAAAAAACGCCAAGATAGACAGAGACAGGCCGCTGAGGCGCCGGTACTCAGTGAGGCACTTTCGCAGCCCCTGATACCCGCTACTTCAGATTCGCAAGCCTCTACTGAGACCCATTCGGAGTCCGGTATGCCTCGAGATGCTTCAATTGTGTGGAACCTGCGGATGTCTCTACCTTGGATGGGTCTCGTGCCACTGTTGAGGCACTGGCTTCTGTGGGTATATTCAGGCCTACGGACTTGCATATTAAACCAACGCCATCTTTTTCAAGGCCTAAAACTCTAACCATGCCTAGAAGACTGACGCCCACACTGCATGGTCAGGCCTCTGTACATAAAAAACAAATAAGAATGGCTGAAGACCTTATTACTTTATTCAGGGGAAGCCAACCTTTCCCCCTCTAAGAGACCTAGGACTGAGTTTGCTTATGATATTTCTGACTAGGATTCTGAAATTTCTGTTTCCTCTGATGACGGATTTACCCTTGTCTACCTATGAGGATTCTGATGCTGAGGACTCTATTCCCTCTGTGCCCCCCCCCCCAAGAGGATTTCTCTTTTGGTGAAACCTTGCATACTCTCAGGGAGCATTTTCTTTGGGAAAGTCAGGATTTCTCTGATTCTAAAAAGAAACTTAGGGATTTCTTACTCCTGCCCCAGCACAGGTCTTTAGCTATACCTCCTGTACTGGACATTGTTGTTGATGCCTTTTCAGAATCTAGCATGGCCCTGACTCTTTACCTCCTGCTCCCAGAAAACCTGATAGATATTACAGGGTTCCTGACTCTCACAAGTTCCTTTTCAAAAATCCTACTGCAGATCCTGAAACCATTTCACAGGGACCAAAGAGCATTAAAGCTACTACTGACAAAAATCATACCCCCTCTGACAGAGACTCCAGGGCGCTGGATAGATGGGTTAAGAAGTTATACACTTCTGCAACTTTGGCCATTAGGGCCTTGACTTGCCACTTTCATATGTTAAAGTATCAACAGCATATTATTAGATTGCTTAAACAGAAAATTATGTTGATTCCTGATTGTGCTGAAAATAAGGATTTACAGGATTTAATGCATTTTGCTGAACAAGTTGGTAAACATAAGTTGCAATGTGGTTTTGATTCACTAGAGGCATCTTGCGGGGCTGCTGTAATTGGGTCTGTACTTAGAAGGCATGCTTGGTTTAAGGAGCAATCCTTGCCAGATTGTTAAAGTGAGATTACTGGATGCTCCCTTAAATCAGTACAGCCTGTTTGGGAACAAAGCAGAAGAATTTCTTAAGATGGAGGAAAAAGCTAAATCTATGCAAACCGTTAAAGATTTTTTTACAAGTACAACCTCCGAGATTTAGTAGGCATTGGCCTTCTAAGAACTGGTCCTTTCCTGTCTCTTCCAGACCTTCTCAGTCCAAACCCAGATCCAGCAGAGCATCCAGGCTTCAGTCCCAGGGGGTGCACGGGACTAAGCAGTGGGGGACCTCCACTTCCAAATATGGGAGTAATAACCCCCCCCCCCCATGGTAAACTGCCTCAATGACTTATTTTTAAAACTTCCAAGCACTACTCAACTGATTGCCCCTTTGGGGAGAAAGATTGCTCTTCATGCAAAAAACTGGGGACTCATTATCAAGGACAGATGGGTTTAAAATGTAGTGTCCCAAGGATACAGATTTCACTTCAACACATTACCAACTCCAAGCAGTTGGCCAGATCTACCTCCACATCAGTGGGCAGAGGCCCAAAAAGCAAGTACTCTCTCTCTTAAGCATAGGGGCTATTCAATTGGTACCAGAAGAGGAAAAGGGACAAGGTTTCTACTCAAGACTTCTCCTGGTACCCAGAAAAGACAGTTCATGGCATCCTATACTGGACCTGTCCACTCTAAACACCTTTTTGGTGATTCCAGAATTCAAGAAGCTGACACTTTACCAATTGCCTGGTTGGCAACACTAGATTTAAAGGAAGCATACCTGCATATCCCAATCAGGGAATCCTGCAGAAGATACCTACGCTTCAAAGCAGACTACACTCGCTACCAGATGTCCTTCATGGATGCATCTGCAGTCATAACAACTGGGTTGTCCTGTCGTCAGGCAGCCCTTCGGTCGGCCGGATTCCAAAGTCCGGGTCCGGCTTCGGCTGATGTCGCACTTCACCCGACGTCATCTCTGCTGGTCTTCGGGTATAAAGGCATCAGCCGACGCCATTTTCCTCAGTCTTTCTTGCCGCGTGGCGCCCGAAGCAGAAGCTGTTCGCAAGTGCCGGTCGGTCAGATCCAGAGATTACTACTACCGAATACTACTCCGAAGACTTCTAAAAGCTAAGTACCCCGTTGGGGACTCTTTCTTGCCTCAGCCGATGTCAGAAAAAGTCAATAACTGTTTAACTTGTGGGAAACAAATACCTCATAAAGATTTCCACTCTTACTGTTTGCCTTGTTTAGGCCCAGACCACGACGTAGCAGCCTGTTCGGCCTGTGCTTCATTCAACCGACGAACGCTTAGGCGTCGGTCGGAGTTTGCTGAACAGTTTTTCGGCTCAGATTTTGCGTACATTATGCCGTCGGATCCTCCGACTACCCAAATTGTTAAAAAACGCAAAGAAAAAGACCGACACTCGCGGTCCGCGGTTTCGGCCGAAACCATGGTTAAGCAAACCGCGAGTGTCTCTGTTTCGGCTGAAACCGAGAAAACTGATCAAAGTACGGCTGAATCAATGACTACTACTGAGGTGCCTGCTACTTTACTTGAATCGGCCTCAGAAATTTTACCTACAACAGTGGTTACTAGTGACTTATCAGACACCATCCCTTTGGATGTTTCTACCCCAGCACGTGGTGCTGCTAGGCCTCCTGCAGCCATGTCTATTAAGGCCTTTGCCAGGGCTAAAGCAGCCAAATCTACTAAATCAGTGCCTGTTAAACCCCCCTCAACCAGGCCCACTTCTAGTTCACAAATGCTTACTCTGGCAGAAGATTTAATATCCTTAATTAGGGGATCTCAATCTCACCCAGACAGGGCCTCTCAGCCCCCAGAAAAGAGACCTAGAGCAGAGCCCCCCGAGCCTGTGTCCTCTGATGATTCTGCAGATGACTCAGATATTACAGACCAGCCAGAGGCTCCTTTCTCCAATTATGAAGACTCAGATGCTGAAGAATCCATTCCAGCTGCTTCCCCACCAGAAGAATTCTCCTTTGGGGAAACCTTACATGCCATGCGAGAA
The DNA here is from genome assembly GCF_019279795.1 of Protopterus annectens. NCBI lineage: Eukaryota > Metazoa > Chordata > Ceratodontiformes > Protopteridae > Protopterus > Protopterus annectens. The sequence continues at coordinate 1,410,808,452 of NC_056732.1, read as the reverse complement.
CAATTCCAATGGCAGGAACAGGATTTCTCAGATTCCAGAAAAAGACTTAGGACTTTTCTGCACCTACCACAACACAGGCCCTTAGCTATACCTCCTGTCCTCTCTGTTGTGGACGATGCATTTAATGATGTCTGCACTGCACCAGATTCCTTACCTCCAGCCCCTGCCAAACCAGATAGATTTTACAGGGTGCCAGACACTCATCATCACCTATACAAGGCCCCACTTGCAGACCCCGAAACTATATCCCAGGGGCCTAAGGCAGTAGCCTCGACCACAGCAAAAAACCCTGTTCCTTCTGAAAGGGAAGCCAGGTCTTTAGACAGATGGGGCAAAAAAGTTTACACCTCAGCTACTCTCTCAGCTAGAGCTTTAAACTGTCAGTTTCACATGATACAATACCAGGAGTTTATGCTTGATCAGTTAACAAAAAAGCTATCCTCTGATGACTCTATAGATAAGAAATATGTATTAGAAATGGTAAATAACATACAACAGGTTAGTAACCATTCCTTAAAATGTGGCTATGATGCACTGGAGGCTTCATTTAGATCAGCCATGACTGGCACAGTGATAAGAAGACATGCATGGCTGAAGGAACAGGTCTTACCGGATCATGTTAAAGCTAAGTTATTAGATGCTCCTATGGATAAGGCAAGTTTGTTTGGTACACCTGCCCAGCAGGTAATGAAGAAAATGGAAGAAAAGGCAAAATCTGTACAAACGGTTAAAGATTTCTTGCAGGTTCAGCCCCAAGGTTTAGCAGGAACTGGCCTGCCAAAATTGGTCCTTTCCTGACTCCACAAGATCCCAAAGGGGCAGGAATAGGCGTTCCAGAGGCAGAAATCAATCCAGAGGGGTGCCTACAGAGGACGACAGTGGCAAGGTAATAACAGAGGCACAGACACAGCCACTACCACTACAACAGCACAATCACAGTGACTTGATTCTAACTCCGCCTACCAGGGAACAAATAGCAGCACCATTAGGCGGAAAATTAACCTTATTTTCAAGAACTGGCACTATATCACAAAAGACAAGTGGATTTTGCAAACCATAGACCAAGGTTACCGGTTCCACTTCCACACTTTACCAGTCAAAGAGGAATGTCAAACCTGCCTCCAAATCAAAAAACAGAAGCTCTACAGCAGATAATGCAATTAACAAAGATGAGAGCTGTGGAAAGAGTACCAATAACAGAACAAGGCAAAGGATTCTACTCCAGACTATTCCTAGTTCCAAGAAAGGAAAAAAGTTGGAGACCTATTCTCGACCTGTCCACCTTAAACACATACATCATTGTCCCAAAATTCAAAATGCTGACCCTACAACAACTTCTTCCCATGCTGGGCAAGGAGTGTTGGCTGGTAACTCTAGATCTCAAGGAGGCATACCTGCACGTCCCCATTCGACCAATTTGCAGAAGATACCTCAGATTTCTTGCAGGATCAGAGCACTATCAATTCTCAGCATTGCCCTTTGGCTTATCTACTGCGCCCAGAGTATTCACAAAATGCCTGGCATCAGTAATCGCCCACTGCAGACTACAGGGAATCCAAATTTATCCATACCTGGACGACTGCCTACTACAAGGGGACAACAAAAGCAAGCTGACAACAGATTTACAAAGGGTCATTTACTTGCTACAAGCACTGGGATACACAGTCAATTTACAAAAGTCAAGGCTGATACCATCCCAAACAAGGACATTCTTGGGCTGAATTGGACACAGTAAAACAAATGGCATTCCTAACTGCAGAAAAACAGAAAGAACTCCCTCTTTACTTCTTGGCACTAACAAAACAGAACAAGCTAACAGCAAGAAAAGTTCTGCAGGCCTTGGGCTTCATAGCATCATGCATAATCTTGGTTCCACATGCCAGACTACATATGAGAAAGCTACAGTGGTACCTAAAGAATTTATGGTCCCAACACAGGCACAGCCTTGAAGCAGAAATTCCACTAATCCCATGCCTAAAACAGGAGTTCCTATGGTGGGCTCAAGCATGCCAGTCAAACCCAGGCCTACCCTTTCACAACTATCAAGCAAGCCAAACCATCACAACAGACGCCTCAGACCTAGGATGGGGGGCTCACATGCTGGACAAATGTGTACAAGGATTGTGGGCGAGGACCAGCTTCACCTGCACATCAACCTAAAAGAAATGCTGGCAGTAAAACTGGCAATCCAAAAATTCAGACCATTTCTCAAAGAAGGCCATTTGATGATAAGGACAGACAACACCACAGTCATGTGGTACATCAACAAACAGGGAGGCACTCATTCATACCCCTATGCAGAATGACTTTGGACCTTTGGAACCTGGCACTCAGCTACAACATCCAGTTACAGGCAATATTTGTACCGGGAAAGGAGAATACTCTAGCAGACATGTTAAGCAGAACCACCTCGGATGCTCACGAATGGATGCTACACCGGACATCTTCAAGACCATCTCAAAGAAATGGGGAATGCCACAGATAGATCTATTCGCTTCCCCTCTCAATCACCAGCTCAAAAAATTCTGCACAAGGACATTCCACCCACTTGCATGGAAAGTGGATTCGCTCTCCTTCAGCTGGGAAGGTCTGACAGCATATGCATTCCCACCTCTTCCCTTGATACACAAGGTATTACTAAAAATCAAGGAGGAACATCCAAGGATAATCCTGATAGCTCCGAACTGGCCAAGGCAACACTGGTACCCATTGCTGAGGAACATGTCTCGGGACAAAATGTGGTCAATACCCCTGATGCCTTTGATGTTAACTCAGAACAACTACAGCATCATGCATCCAAACCTAAAAACGCTGACTGCATGGAACATCACATAGCAGCAGCTAATCCAGAACTTTCCCAAAGGGTTAAAGACATTATCCTTGAAGCCCGCAGACCTTCAACAAGAAGGAACTATGCAGGAAAATGGAAAAGATTTGTCATTTGGAGTGCTGAAAGAGGAAAAGATGTGTCGAATATAGATATTGCTAACATTCTGGAGTATTTGGCAGAGCTTCTACATACAGGCCTGTCCTATTCCTCCATCAAGATACATGCATCAGCTATTTCAGCAGAATACAGCTTTGATCCACCTGTCTTTTCACATCCTCTACTCAGGCAGTTCCTCAGAGGGATCAAGAATGTAAAACCTCCTAGGAAACCACCATTGCCAGCTTGGGATTTGAACTTTGTGCTAGAAAAGTTGACACTCACCTTTGAACCAGCAGCAACAGCAGACCTACAGCATCTATCATGGAAAACTGCTTTCCTACTGGCAATAACCTCAGCAAGGAGGGTTTCTGAACTTCAGGCCCTAATGGCAGTACAACCCTTCCTAATCTTCCACCAAGATAGAGTGTCCATGAGGACTAATCCTACATTTATGCCTAAGGTGGTATCCAGAGTGTCTTTAAACCAGGCAATCCACCTACCTACCTTCTTCCCCAACCCACAAAACAGAGGGAAAGAATGCTGCATACCTTGGATGTACATAGACAGCTACGCTACTACCTGGACAGAACAAAAGTAACAGAAAAACTGACCAGCTTTTGTAGCCTATGCAACAGGAAGGGAAGGAAAAGCTATTTCCAAACAGACAATCTCCAAATGGATAGGAAATTGCATACGATTCTGTTACTCCTTCCATGGAAAACCAATTCCACAGAACATAAGGCCTCATTCTACAAGGGCAACAGCCACTACCACAGCCTTCTTACGAGGAGTGGCAACCAAGGACATTATTGAGGCGGCTACTTGGACCTCCGTGCATACATTTGCCAAGCATTATAATTTACCTCTGTATTCCAGATCCCGAGCAGGGTTTGCCACTGCTGTACTGCAAGGGATCCTAACCACACCATAATCTATTCTTACCCCAGTCCTAGCTTGCTATGGTATTCTACCCAGTTGTTATGACTGCAGATGCATCCATGAAGGACATAGTACAGTTTTGTACCTACCATAAATGTAGATGTCCGAACTGGATAGCATCTGCAGTCAGGATTACCCTCCCTCCTTCCCTCTGTGGTACTCCTAGGGTATTTACCCTCCTAATAGCTAGCTGGTGGGGGGGAGTCTCTTATGGTGTATTTGTTTGTATATATGTACATACATGCTTATTTTTTGTGTTTGCCTTCTATCTTTTTGGAAACATTGGCATTTACCCAAAATTTAGCCTTCCAAGAGGGCAACTGGCATCTGGGGCAAGAAACACTGAGGAAAATGGCGCCGGCTGATGCCTTTATACCCGAAGACCAGCAGAGATGACGTCGGGTGAAGTGCGACATCAGCCGAAGCCGGACCCGGACTTTGGAATCCGGCCGACCGAAGGGCTGCCTGACAACAGGACAACCCAGTTGTTATGACTGCAGATGCTATCCAGTTCGGACATCTACATTTATGGTAGGTACAAAACTGTACTTTCTCTGCACTGCCCTTTGGCTTATCTACTGTTCCCAGGGTATTCACAGAGTGCCTAGCTCCAGTCATTGCATTTTGCAGGCAAAGAAATATTCAGATATACCCATACCTGGACGATTGTCTAATTCAGGCAGAAAACCAGGGCATACTTTTGAATCATCTGGCTTTTGTACAAAGGATGCTAACTTGTCTGGGGTGCACCATAAATGAAAAGAAATCACACCTGGTACCCTGTCAACAAATTATATTCCTGGGACCAAGCTTGAATACAACTTCCCAGATGGCTTTCCTCACGCCAGAGAAACAAATTCACTTGACAACCTACTTCAAACAAGTGGCCACTAAATCCCTTCTATCTGCAAGGCAAATACTACAAGCCTTTGGGTTCATGGCCTCATGCATTCTTCTAATTCTATATGTAAGACTGCATATGAGGAAACTACAATGGTATCTAAAATGCCTATGGTGTCAACACTCTCGGGGTCTAGAAGCAATGATTTCTATCATACCTTACCTACTACTTGAGTTCCTTAGGTGGGCAGAGGCCTGCCACCAAAACAAGGGGCTACCATGCACACTACCCCCTGCCGCCCAAACCGTAACAACAGATGCATCAGACTATGCATGGGGGGACGCACCTGGCAGGGAAATGCATTCAGGGTAAATGGAACCCAAGTCAAATGCACCTGCACATCAATCTAAAAGAAATGTTAGCTGTACAGAATGCTCTGACAGCATTCAGGGACCACATGCTTCCAGGAAAATTTATGGTAAAGATGGACAACACCAACAAAAAGTTTAATTTTACAGTAGGCAACAACTGGGTCAAAAGTCACAGTGAGCCGAAAAGGAAACAAGACAAGAACGATACATCTATTAGAGACCTGATTTTTTTGGGTTTGAGAAAAAAATTACACAAACTCAAGACTTTGCAGATGGAAATTTTTAGTGAATGTATCAAGTTGAAGGTGGTTCCTTAGGGACTACGTGTTTTTAAATTCCCTTTTGGGTTATATTATGACATGGATATGATGCAAGATTTTACCAACCTGTTTGATAAGTGGGGTATTGAACTGCATAACAAAGTGTTGGTTTTTCATGAGCAAATGAAGGTTACATTATTTAAAGAAGTGGAAATACTTAACAAGGACATTTTGGAACACTTACCATTTCCTCAATATGAGGAACTGTATTCTAAAGTCCTTGAGAGGGTTGAAAAAAAGTGTAATATACAATTTCAGAAAAAGAAAAGGAAGCTCAACGGGGATGTTCAACAGTATAAATCCAAAACAGAGTATACCCTACAGACAGGCTTTTTATAGCCAGGAAATTGTGCCAGGGAGTTTCAGCTATCAAGGAGGTGGAGGTTATTCAGAAGCTACTGGTAATGGGACCCCCTTTGAGCAACCATTTAATGATGGTTTTCATGTAGAAGAGGATTTTCCCACCCTAAGATGCTCGGAAAGAATAGCGAACAGACTACCAGAAGTCCAACATTATTACAATTCCGATTACCCCGCCCACAGGGGGTCAATACCACAAGGGGAGAGGCCAGGGGCAGGTATTAGATGGGAACTCTTTCCATTCTGATATTATTTGCAGCTCTAAAGGATTCAATATTTACAACTATACAGATAGTTATTTCTGAAGAATATTTTTCACTTTTCTCTAAAGGGTTTAAATTTCCTGCTAGGATGACAGATATAGCGGAAGTCTTGCTTGATATTCACATGTTTACTAGGAAAATAAATTTTCGATTGTTGTTTACTAGTAACAATACTGATAGTATTGGGCATAAATCTACGGCTTGAGAAAAAATAGTGTGTTTAATCCTCCCTTACACCCTTTGGTAGCTAGTTTTGAAAAAGTGGTTAAACAAGAATTGTATCAACTTTGGGCTAACAAGAAGTAGTTATTTTTTAACTTGAGTACCAAAGAGAAAGAACTAATTTTTTCTTTAAAACATGATAGAAGTATTCGTATAATGACCCCAGACAAGGGAGGGTGGATTGTAATTTTTGACAGTGAAGATTATAAAAACCTTATCCAAGCTACTTTGTTGCAGGGGGAAAGCTATTTGCAGGTATCCAAGAATCAGATTAATATTTCTTATCAGCGTATTGATGGGTTTTTGGAAGAATACTTATTAGAACAAAGGATTAATACTTATTAGAAAAAAGGATTAGTCAGGAAGTAAATTCTTTTTTATTAAATAATTTTCCCAAGGTACCTAGCATGTTTGGTATCCCTAATATCCACAAAGATGTTTTGCCACCCCCATTTAGGCCTATTGTGGCAGCAGGGGGGGGGGGTCTAAAACACAAAATTTGGCAGTGTTTGTGGACCAGATGGTCAAGCATGTAGATAAGGGTATGCCACATCTTGTTAAAGATTCTTGGGATTTTTTGGAACAGATTAAGCAGGATTTATGGAATCCTGATCTGATTTTTTTTGACAATAGATGTGCAAGATTTATTCTCCTGTATTACTAGGGAGGAAGGTTTAGATTATTTTGAAAAAAATGTTGTTTGACCATTCTAGATTATCTTCAGAGCGTGTGCACCTTGTTTGTGAAATTATGGCCTTGATTTTAGATAATTATATTTTTTTCGAAGGGCAGTACTTCCAACAAATAAAGGGAGTTGTCGTGGGGGCAGCCTGTGCCCCCGTATATGCAAATATTGTTTTTTTAGGGTGGGAGAAGGAATTTATTTTCGAAAGCAGGTTCTACTTGGATATTTTGTTTTACAGTATGTACCTGGACGATATTTTTATTTTATGGAAGAGTACCAAATAAAGTATTGCTGGTTTTATTGAATATCTAAACAGCACCACTCATTTGAAATTTACTTATGAATGTAATGAGAAAGAAATCCATTATTTGGATACCACTATTGTTAAGGATGTATGCTGTTTCAGATCTAAAGTATATAGAAAGAAAACATTTTGTAATTCTTATCACCATTTTCAAAGTCACAACCCCACTATACCAGCAAAAAAGTATTGTTAAGGGACAGGCGATTAGAATTTCTAGAATGACTTCTCATTTTGAGGACGTCATTAAATAATTCAGCGACCTTAAGAATATGTTTTTGGAGAGAGATTATCCACTGGAATTTGTGGAGGGTATTTTACAAGAGATTTTGAGAGAGTGGGGTTCGAAATATCAACCTTTGTTAGGTAGAGGTCTTTCTAAAACAAAAAATAATGAAAGAACAGAGAGTTCCTCCTACAATTTCTCCCAGGCATGTGCGGTGCAATACAGTTCACATTATAATGACATAAGGAACATCCTTTGCAAGAATTGGAATATTTTTAGGGGTGACCCTAATATTTTACAAGCAGTGGGTGAAAAACCTATTTTCTGTACTAAAGTGGGTCGCAACTTGAAACTTACCTTGGAGGGTAACACAAACAACAGCAGTGCAAAATCAAATTAATTTACTAAAGCCTGTGGTTGTTGTACACAGTGCAGATTTATATTGTCAGTTGTTAGTTTGAAACTTGACAATACAAACCAGGACACAGTATTTTTTAAAAAGGGTAATTGTCACACTAGTAAAATAGTATATTTGGCTAAGTGTAATTCCTGCCCGGGGTTTTATGTTGGGAAAACTGAGAGGGCTCTCAGGTCCAGGATATATGAACATTTATATGATGTTAAGAATTCAAAATAAACTAATGCCTTATTTAGGCATAGTAAAATATGTACTAATTTTTCTGGATTCAAGTTTGGGATATTGGATATAATAGAAATAAACCCCAGGGGTGGTAATTGGAAAAACGATTTAAACAAAAGGGAATTGATGTGGAAGCTTCGTTTGGCAGCTAACCTGTGTCCAGGATTAAATGATTTTATATCTATCGTGCCTGCTTTAAAAGAAAGAGCAGAAAGGGTTTGATTTTAAAATGTGATTTTTTTTCATAGAAATGTTTTATTGGTTTGTTCATTTTTATAGTGTATGCCTTTTAGTGTATTAATTTATTCAAGGAATTTTTGTTTGATTGGTGGGATTTTAACCTATCCTGTGTTACTGTAACGTATTTAAATCCACATGACTGTATGTTGCTCTGATGAAGTCAGTTTTACTTTGATGAAAGCGCTTAACCTGGAAATAAATTTTGTGTCTATTAGTCCTGCTGGTGAACTTGCTGGTTTATGGAAAACACCACTGTTATGTGGTACATAAACAAGCAGGGGGTTACACATCCTTACTCCCTCTGCAGGCTAGCCATGGCATTGTGGAACACAGCCTTGAGCTACCAAGTGCATCTACAAGCTCAATTCCTGCCAGGAAAACTAAATACACTGGCAGACGGATTAAGCAGAAATCTCATGGACCCACATGACTGGAAACTGGAACCAATGATTTTCAACATGTTGACAAGCAAATGGGGGAGCCCAGATATAGACCTGTTTGCCTACCCCCAGAGCTATCAATTGGAAAAATTTTGCACAAGGACTCCCCACAGACTAACTTCGAAAGTGGATGCTCTGTCCATCAGCTGGAAGAGCATAACAGTGTATTCCTTTCCTCCTTTGCCTCTGCTCTCCAAAGCACTACTAAAGATCAAACAAGACAAAACAAGGACAGTTTTGATTGCACCAGACTGGCCACGCCAACATGGGTACCCCCTCCTGTACATTGTCACTGTTGGCCCCATGACACCTGCCTCAGACTCCTACCCTGCTGTCCCAGCAGAAACAGATTCTGCACCCTCCGCTTCAAACACAGAACCTAGCAGCCTGGCTAATTACCTAATCTCTCCTGTACCATCCCTCAGTAAACCAGTGATGGGTATCATGTTTGAGGCAAGGAGGACCCAGTACTAGATAATCTTATGCTGAAAAATGGAAAAGATTCTGGCCCTGGAACCATTCTCAAGGGATGAGCACAGCAGTGCCCAATTTACCTCAGATTTTACAATACTTAACTGAGATGCTTCAGAAGAGCCTGTCTATTTCCTCAATAAAAATTCCCACCTCAGCCATTTCAGCTCATTATAACACACAATCTCCCCTCTTCTCTCATCCACTGCTCAAGCAGTCCCTCAGAGGGGCCAAAAATTTAAGACCACCCAGGAGAGCTCCAACACCAGCCTGGGACTTTAACTTTGTATTGCAGAAACTCACCCTCCATCCTTTCGAGCCAGCTGCTAGTGCAGATTTAAAATTCCTTTCTTGGAAAACAGCTTTCCTTTTAGCAATCACTTCAGCAAGAAGGGTATCTGAATTACAGGCCCTTGTGGCAGTGGAGCCTTTCATCATCTTTCATGCGGACAGGGTGTCCCTCAGGACCACTCCCTCTTTCATGCCAAAGGTGGTATCCACTGTGGCCCTTAATCAGTCCATTCATTTGCCAACCTTCTTTCCTAATCCACAGAACAAAGGGGAATGGATACTGCACTCCTTAGATGTGCACAGACAACTTAGATTCTGCTTGGACAGGACTAAACCTCAAAGGAAATCTGAACAACTGCTGGTGACATTTGCTGCAGGGACAGAGGGGTAGGCTTTTTCTAAGCCTACCATCTCCAGATGGATAGGCCATTGCATTATTTTCTGCTATAAGCACCATGGAAAACCTATCCCACAAGGGATCAGACCCCACTCAACCAAGGTTGCATCTATCTCTGCAGCCTTTCTCAGAGGCGTACCCACCAGGGACATCCTAGAAGCTGCTACTTGGAGTTGTGCACATACTTTCACCAAGCATTGCCATGTGCCATTTTTTTCTAAATCCAGAGCTGGCTTTGCCACTGCAGTCTTGCAGGGCCTTATAGCTGGTCCTAATGCTATCTGAATTCCTCCTCCCATCCTTAGCTTTGGGAATCTACCCAAATGTGATGACTGCAGCAGTGAAACACGAAGAACATAGTACAGTTATGTACACTTACCTTAAATGCAGTCCTAGCTACCATCTTTCCAGCCCCCTGACTTCTTTTGGCTATACCTCTTCTCTCCTTTACAGTGCTTAAAAGCCTTTTGGTGTATTTGCTTTTTTGTTGGAGGTATAACCTTGTATATTTATAGATTTATTACCCATTAGGGGGGCTCCTGACATCTGGGGCAAGAAAAACTGATATAATGATGTCGGCTGCATGTTTTATACTCATGACGACCTGATGTCACGGAATAGGAGACAGCAACCAACGTAGGACCCAAGACCTTGTTAATCAGGCCCGACTGTAGGCTACTGAAAGCAGATAACCCAAATGTGATGACTGCAACAGTGAATACACTCTAACATCTACATTTATGGTAAGTGTACACATCTGTACTTGGTGTCTCGCTACATCCAACGGAGTAGGAGTCCGTAACAACAGACAGTTGAGTGTTGCAAATCATATCCAGAGGTTATTGCATCGTGTTCATAGAGCCACCTCTCCCACCAAAACACCTCCTAGACGTTCCACCTGCACAAAGGGAGGTGGCAGTACTGGAAATAGACAAAGCTGCTAAGAAAATGAGTCATCCAAGCTGTCCCCCCAGACCAGTCCAGATTGGGCATTTATTCCAGATTCTTTTTAGTGCCGAAAAAGACAGGGTACCTAAGACCCATTCTGGATTTTTCCACCCTGAACCTGTCTGTAGCCAAAGAAAAGTTCTGGATGGTCAACCTTCAATCCATCCTGCCCTACCTGCTGGAAAAAGATTGGATGTGTTCGATCGACCTCCAGGATGCATACTATCGTATCAAAATGAACAGGTGCTCTCTCAGATTTCGCTGCTTCCAGCTGGGGGCTAGTCATTATTAGTTCAGGGCCCTCCCCTTTGGTCTCACCACAGCCCCCAAGGTGTTTACCAAAGTGATGGTGGTAGTAGCAGCTCACCTGAGGCTCCAGGGGAATTCATGTCTTTCCTTACTTGGACGATTGGCTCCTTACTGTCCTCACCAAGCGTCTACAGTGCCAAGCCAGGGACTTATTCCTGGTATTAGCGAACAGTATAGGCTTTATTATAAACCTCCACAAATCGTCACTGGCTCCAGTCCAGACTCTAGACTTCATAGGAGCTCAGTTGGACACCATACAAATGGAGGTTTACCTCACTCTGGAAAGGGTACACAATTTAAGACTTCATGATCTGAAGTAGTTAACTTAATTTTATCTGCAACCTGTGGGTATTCGGATCCGAGCTGGCAACTTTACAAGCATCTGCTCCAAGCTCCTCCCCCTTACCCATAACCCACCACCATCTCCTGCCTTCCCCCAGATCTCGTTTGCCGCTTTGTGCATCAGCATCGTGGTCTTCATAGCTCTGAGCCTTGGGGTTATTGTAAGTGTGTTTTTTTGGTATACTTTGATGTGTAGAGAGAGTTTTCTTAATTAGGTGTTCTTTGTGTTTCACTGTTGCAGTCATTACATTTGGGTAATCTGCTGGCAGGTTGCCTTCAGTCGGCCTGAATAACAAAGTCTTGGGTCCTGCATCGGTTGCTGTCTCCTTTTCCATGATGTCAGGTCGTCAGGGGTATAAAACATGCAGCCGACACCATTTTATTCCGTCTTTCTTGCCGCGCGGTGCCCGAAGCAGAAGCAGTTCGCAAGTGCCGGTCGGCCGACTCCTGAAATTTTCATATTCGAGTTTCTGAACTGAAGTCTTCAAACTAAAGCTGGGTACCCCATTGGGGAAACTTTTTCTTGCTCCTTACCGATGTCAGTAAAAGTTAATAATTGCATTACTTGTGGAAGCAAATACCTCATAAGGATTTTCATTTGTACTGTATTCCTTGCCTAGACCCTGATCACAACATGTCTTGCTGTTGGTTTTGTGCTAGATTTAACCAACGCACTATTAAGCGTTTGTATATTTTTGCTTCTAAATATTTTGGTTCAAGTTTTAATTATCCTGAAATGTCGGTTAGCAATCCGACTACCAGAGTGCAAAACGCAAAGAAAAAGACAGACAGTCGAGGTCCAAACCGATGAAGCTTCTCCTAAGCCAGTCACCGGTACTCAGTGAGATGCTTTTGCAGCCCCTGATGCCCGCTACTTTTGAGTCACAGGCCTCTACCAAGACCCATTCGGAGTCCGGTATGCTGTGAGATTCTCAGAGTATTGAACCCGTGGATATTTATCCATTGGATGGGTTCAGAGCCGCTGAGCAGGCACCGGCTTCTGCGGGTGTTTTTAGGCCTCAACATTTTTATATTAAACCGACACCAGCAACAAAAACAAGGTCAAAAACATCTTGCATGTCTAAAAAAATTAAGCATGAGCCATGTGCTCAGGCCCCTATGCCTAAAAATCAGAGGATCAAAATGGCTGAGGATTTAATTACCTTGATCAGGGGTTCCCAAACCCCCCCCCCCTGCTAAGAGGCCTAGGCAAGGCACTGATTATGAATCTTCAGATCAGGTTTCCATTTCTTCTGATGAGTAATTTTCTATTCCACCCTATGAGGATTCTGATGCAGAGGAATCCATCCCATCTGCATCTCTTCCTGAGGATTACTCTTTTGGAGAGACTTTGCATAATTTAGGGAACATTTTCACTGGGAGAGTTGGGACTTCTCTGAATCAAAAAAGAGGCTTAGGGATTTCCTCCTCCTTCCTCAGCATAGGCCTTTGGCAATACTTCCTGTATTAGACATTGTTGATGTGTTTTCGGAATCAAGCGTGGCTCCTGATACACTGCCTCTGGCTCCTAGTAAGCCAGACATATTACTGGGTTCCTGACTCCCACAAATTTCTTTTCAAAAATCCTGCTGCTGATCCTGAGACTATTTCTCAGGGTCCCAAGGATATAAAGGCCTCTACAGCCAAAAATCCTACCCCTTCTGATAGAGATTCCAGGGCGCTGGATAGATGGGGAAAGAAGGTTTATACGTCTGCAATCTTGGCAATCAGGGCCTTAAACTGCCAGTATGCTTAAATATCAACAGCATGTTATGGGCTTGCTGAAACAGAAAAAGATGTTCATTTCTGATTGTGTGGAAAATAGAGTTACAGGAATTATTGCTTCAGCAAAACAGGTTGGAAAGCATACTTTGCAATGTGGTTTTGATTGGAGGCCTCTTGTAGGGCCGCCCTTACTGGATCTGTGATTAGAAGGCATGCCTTGGCTCATGGAGCAAAATCTGCCTGATCATGTTAAAGCTAAATTGTTGGATGCCTCTTTGCAGCATGCTACTCTGTTTGGTAATAAGGCAGAAGAGGTTTTAAAGAAAGTGGAAGACAAAGCTAAATCTATGCAAACTGTAAAAGATTTCTTGCAAGTGCAGCCGCCCAGGTTCAGTAGGCACTGGCCTACTAAAAATTGGTCCTTTCCTGTGTCCAACAGAGCCACTTGGGGCAAATCCAGGCACTCAAAAGGCTCCAGATACCAATCACAGGGTTCTTACAGGTCAAAGCAATGGGGTGCCTCCACCTCCAAATCTGGAGGAAACGAAGCACAACCCTACAGTAAGCAGTCTCAATGACTTTCCTCTACCGTCACCAAGCACTTATCTTTTGGCAGCCCCCTTGGGGAGGGGGACTAGCACTCCATGCTCAAAATTGGCAGTTAATTACCCAGGACAAGTGGATATTAAACATAGTATCCCAGGGGTACAGATTTAATTTCCATACTTTGCCAATTCCAAATGGATGGCTGGATCTGCCACAAAACTAGTGGGCAGAGGCCCAGAAACAAGTCACATCCCTCATGGATATGGGGGTATTCATCCAGCGCCAGAAAGGGAAAAAGGACAAGGCTTTTATTCGAGACTTTTCCTGGTACCCAGAAAAGACCATTGATGGCGTCCAATACTGGACTTATCGATTCTGAACACGTTCCTGGACATTCCAAAATTCAAATTGCTGACTTTACAACAGCTACTGCCTATGCTAGGCAGGAATGCTTGGTTAGTAACTCTTGACATAAAAGAGGCATACCTGCATATCCCAATAAGGGAATTGTGCAGAAGATACCTCCGCTTCAAAGCAGGTTTTTTTGCATTACCAATTCTCTTCACTGCCCTTTGGCTTATCTACTGCGCCCAGTGTCTTTGCAAAGTACTGGCACCAGTAATTGCATTTTGCAGACAAAGAAGCATTCAAATGTATCCTTATCTGGACGATTGTCTCATTCAAGCAGAGGACAAGGACACTCTTCTTCAACATCTGGCATTTGTAAAAAGGCTTCTAGCATGCCTAGGGTACACCTTAAACGAAAAGAAGTCACAACTGGTACCCTCTCAAATAATTACATTCCTGGGTGCAAGCTTGAATACAACTGCCCAGATGACTTACCTCATGCCAGACAAAGGCAACTGACAACATACTTCAAACAAATGGCAACAAAAACCCAGTGGTGCAGCGGTAGCGTTGTCGCCTCACAGCAAGAGGTTCTCCAGTTCGATTCTCTGCTGGGGTGCCCTCTGTGTGGAGTCTGCATGTCCTCCCTGCGTTCGTGTGGGTTTCCTCCGGGTGCTCCGGTTTCCTCCCACATTACAAAGACATGCATCTGGAGCCTTTCTCCCCAGGCCTCCGCTGAAAATTGGCTTTGTTCCAAGTCGGACTTTCCCGGTTAATAAATGATAAATAAATAAATAAAACAGTTATCTGCGAGACAAAGTCTGCAGGCTTTTGGGGTTCATGGGATCCTACTAATTCCAAATGTGAGACTGAATATGAGGAAACTTCAGTGGTACCTAAAAAGTTTATGGAGTCAACATTGTCACAGCCTGGATACAATGATTCCTCTCATTCCCTGCCTACAACAGTTGTTTCTTTGGTGGGCAGAGACATGTCACCAAAACAAGGGACTCTCATTCACTCTACCCCCTGCCACCCAAACCCTAACTACAGATGCATCAGACTATGCTTGCGGGGCCCACCTGGCAGGGAGATGCATTCAGGGCAAATGGAGCCCAAACCAAATGCATTTGCATATCGACCAGAAAGACATGCTAGCTGTTCAGAATGCTCTGACAGCCTTCAAGGACTTACTTAATCCAGGACAACAACTGATAAAAATGGGCAACACCACAGTTATGTGGTACATAAACAAGCAGGGGGGGTACACATTCTTACCCCCTTTGCAGACTAGCCATGGCTTTGTGGAACACAGCCTTGACTTACCAAATATATCTTCAAGCTGAATTCCTGCTAGGAAAGCAAAATACTCTGGCAGATGACCTAAGCAGAAATTTTATGGACCTGCACGAATGGAAACTGGATCCACAAATGTTCAGCATGTTAACGCAGAAATGGGGGAGCCCAGACATAGATCTATTTGCCTCTCCCCAAAATTATCAGTTGGACAAATTCTGCACAAGAACTCATCATAAAAAAGCATGGAAAGTGGATGCTTTACCTTTCAGCTGGAAAAACATCCATCTATGCCTTTCCCCCTCTGCCTCTACTCTCCAAGGTCTTACTAAAAGTCAGACAGGAAAAAACAATTGCTCTGGACTGGCCTCGCCAACACTGGTACCCGCTTCTAAGGAATATGTTTCACCTTCCTCCATGGTACTTGCCTCAAATACCTCCTCTACTGCCTCAGCAGAGCTGTCAAATTCTACACACTCCGCTCCAAACTCTGAATCTTGCAGCATGGCTAATCAACTAATTCAAACAGCACCTCTCAGTAAATCTGTGATGGATGTCATTTTTGAAGCCAGAAGGCTTAGTACTAGAAAATCTTATGCTGATAAATGGAAGAGATTTTGTGCCTGGAAACAAGCACAAGGAATAGACACAGCAATGCCCAATATTCCTCAGATTTTACAATATTTGACTGAGATGCTTGACAAGGGCCTATCTTTTTCTTCAATAAAAATCCATGCCTCTGCCATCTCGGCTCATTACAACACATAGACAACCCTATTTTCTCATCCACTGCTTAAACAGTATCTTAGAGGGGCCAAAAATTTAAGGCCACCCAGAAGAGCACCAGCTCCTGCATGGGACCTCAATTTTGTGCTGGAAAAACACACCCTGGCACCTTTTGAACCAGCAGCTACTGCGGATATAAAATTTCTATCTTGGAAAACTGCTTTCCTTTTGGCAGTCACATCAGCAAGAAGGGTTTCAGAACTACAGGCTCTCATGGCAGTGTAGCCTTTCATTATATTTTACCCGGACAGGGTGTCAGTCAGGACCAATCCTTCTTTTATGTCCATGGTGGTGTCCAGTGTGGCTCTTAACCAGACCATTCACCTGCCAACATTTTACCCAAGTCTGCAGAACACGGGGTAGCGGATTCTGCATTCATTGGATGTACACAGACAACTAAGATCCTACTTAAATAGGACCAAATCTCTAAGAAAGTCGGAGCAACTACTGGTAGCATTTGCTGCAGGGTCAGAGGGGAAGGCTATATCAATGAAGACTATTTCTAAATGGATAAGCCACTGCATTCAATTTCTGCTATTTGCACCATGGTAAACCGGTGCCCAAGGGGATCAGATCACATTCCACCAGGGCTGCCTCTACTTCAACAGCTTTTCTCAGAGGGGTCCCAACCAAAGACATTCTAGAAGCTGCTACTTGTAGCTCTGTTCATACCTTCACAAAGCATGAGCATTTACCTCTCTTCTCCAAATCCAGGGCAGGCTTTGCCACTGCAGTCCTGCAGGGCCTTATAGCCGCTCCTAATGCTGTTTAGATCCATCCTCCCATCCATAGCTTTGGGATTCTACCCAAATGTAATGACTGCAACAGTGAAACATGAAGAACATAGTACAGTTGTGTACTCTTACCATAAATGTAGATGTTTGAGTGTATTCACTGTTGCAGTCTTGGTTACCCTCCCTCCAGCCCCCTGTTTTTCTGTAACTATACCTCTCCTTTCTTTTACTATGATTAAAAGCCTTTTTGGTGTATTTGCTTTTGTTTGGAGGTATATGTTTTAAATTATATACATATATATTTATATTTTGCTCCCCATTTGGGGGGCACCTGACATCTGGGGCAAGAAAAACTGATGTAATGGCGTCGGCTGCATGTTTTATACCCCTGACGACCTGATGTCATGGAAGAAGAGACAGCAACCGACGCAGGACCCAAGACTTAAATTAGGCAGACTGAGGGCAACCTGCCAGCAGATTACCCAAATGTAATGACTGCAGCAGTGAATACACTCTAACATCTACATTTATGGTAAGTGTACACAACTGTACTTTTGGTATAGTCTTCCTCTCCACATAAAGCAAAGCACTTCCCTGACTGTATTCAAACATAACCTGGACCAAGTGAGGAGAAACTGCAAATTTGTCCTGATTTATCACCCTTGTCCCTTATGGATAGGGTTGGTATGTAAATGTTTTATCAGTTCTGGGTTATTTATATGTAATTTAGAAGGGGAAGAATTGTATGGGATTGCAAGAGTATTCTTCTAAAGATGGTTATGGATCAATAGCTTAAGTACCTATGAAGCTGTGCTGCAACCTATTCACATCCAGGGCCAACACCATTGCAATAATTTCTTTGCCCTTCTTCCTCTGCAGGGGCAGGTCTTGAAGGGACAGTCTGGTTCATCACTGTCCACTGGGTCTTTTGTATATCTTCCCCCATTGCAAGATTAAACTTAAACACTACAGAGGAACAGCCTCATAGCCCCATTCTGGCCTCGACAGCTGTGCCCACCCCCTGCTTTGGTCTCATTTTGAAGAGAAACTTCTTTTTCTAGACCACATCCAGATCTCCCATCTTACCTGTTAAGCAGGCTTTGTCTGGACAACTGATCATTTTTATCAGCCTTATGGTTTCTCCAATTTTCTTAGAGTGGTCCAGATCCTTACTCCTTTCCTATTCAGAAACAAGTGAAAAGGTTTTTCATGTGGGTCATTCATTAAGGTGTAGATCCTTTCTCAGTTCCAGTTCCTCCCATTTTACTTTTCTCTCCCCTCTTTTTGACAAATCAAGCTTCTCTGATATTGAAGTGCCCATTGAATTGGCATCTATTTTGGATTTCCGCTAAGGTTTAATTTGTTTATATCTGGTTTCCCAAAAGGTATACAAAGCTTTCCTAAAGGAACCTTCTTGATATGTCATCCTCTGAAGGATTTTGCTTCACCTGGGGGACCTTTACCTCCTATTGCAGAAGCTAACCCTCCTTCCCTTGAACCAGCTAGATTGGTTGACTTTTAAAATCCTGGCTTTAAAACTAAGCATTACTTTATTGGTGTAAACATACTTGGACTAAGTTTAAGACCGGTGGCAATTGTGATACATATAGTGCAGTCATAATACACGGTGCAGTTTGGTTGTTTTACTGGTAGCGGATTCTTTTCTTGATTCATCTTCCTTCCACTGTATGGTACAGATGTGTATTACAAGTGATTACAGATAAATATAATAACATAAAGCAGATAGCTTATTATTCATACCTACTTTAGGTTGCTTTCTTTTACAACAAATTTATCTTACACAAACTGCACATTTGGTTCCACAGATTCCATTTACTGATACGTTCTCCCTTTCTTAAGCTGTGCCTGGCTTATTTCTAACATAGTTTTCAGTATTTCATTTAGTATTATAATTATTAAATATTATAATTTCAGACTCTTCTTTTGATTTAGGTTTTCTTGTAATGCTTTAATTGGCAAGCAATGAAAACTGAAAAAAAGTCAATTTTCTGGCTCCTAGAAGCTTTTAGTTGTGTATCCTAGGAGTACAGGAATAACTTCCTTGATACCATAATGTGTCGATCACCCCCCCCCCCAATTAGCTGTAATAATTGGAACTTTTTCTTAAAGCTTGCTAGCTTTGAACAGTCCCAGAAGATTTCACAGTGTCCATCATCATCTTGGCATCTCCATTACCTACTTTTCAGTCTAGCTGTGGCATATACAAATATCTGTGTAAACGCCATTTAGATATTCAGGGGTCTCAAACTGAAAGATCACAAGAGCAGTATGAGAACAAGCACAGTTTCATCGGGGTGTTGGGGGGGGGTGTTCACTATCCAAAAAAATAAAAAGGGTAGCCAATGCAGCTAGGAATAATGCACTGTAGTAGCTTCCCTCACCTAGATTTGTGCTACTTTGAGGGCTGCTTTGGGCCTGATGGCCATGAGTTTGATTCCTGTTCTTAAGCATCTTGATTTAGCAACATATCTAGGAGCCACGCATGTCTCTGTTCACTGCATTTTCTTTATGCTTCGTTTTAGCTTTCTTTCCCATTCCTTCAGAGCTTTATCTGTTAGTCCCAGCCAGTTGTCATGAAATATTCTATATCCATCCTTCTACAATCCCTTTTTTCCCACTTTTGCACATGGGGCAGGGTATCATATCAACACTGGCAATCATCTAGAGTGTTTGTTTACACTGCCGTGGATGAAATGGTCTATATCTGTGATCTTTTGCATGGTCACTTCTGTAGTTCATGGTTCTGTCATAACTTTAGTAAACTGGGTATATCTCCCTAATTTGTATGATCTCTCTCCCTCCATTCTTTATTACCATCTTTCTGTACTGTCTCTCTCTTTAACTTGAACCAGTTAGCTCTTAAATTTCTTCTGTCGTACCCCTATCTGAATCACTTCAGTTTTCCATTTATTAATTCATTCTAAAATTATTTTAACTTGTGTATATAATAGAGTGGTTATTTTTATCATAGTTCTGCAGTTGATCTCAAAAGTCCTCCTTGACGCACTCCTTTCTGTTTCCTTTTTATAACTTCTGTTTAGAAGCGTAATCCTCAGCATGTGTTGTGTATAGCAATTTTAAGTGAATTGCTTAATAGTATCCTTTAAGGTTTGGTAATGTTAAACCACCCTGGCTCTAGGATGTCTAGGATGGCATCAACTTTTTCCATTTTTAACTCTTACCATTTTTCCATCTCAGACAAAATCTTTTTAAATCTCCAGCACTGTTGGCCATGCATGGAATGTTAATACAGCAGCAGTGCTCAGACTGTGAACTCCTGGATGGTCTTACTTTGTATTTGCATTTCAGTCTTTAACATTTTAATATGTTTTTCTTATTTTTATTATTAATTTAACTGTAATTCATGTATTTAGAGTTCATTGGTAGGATCTGGCATGTAGCAGAAATGTTCTTGTCTTGTAACCTGAATTTATTTTAGTGGGGGGTTGATGCTGGTGAGTTTTACCGTAACCTTTCTTCAGGTTTATATAAATAAAACTAGTTTGCATGTAGAACCAGTGGGAGTAGAAGCAGTTGTTTAATTTGCATTTTGTGATCTAAATTCATATTCAAAATTTTAACTTCCATTTCTTGTCCTCCCACATTTCTTTTGCTGTGTTACTTATTTTTTTTTCAGCCAGATTCCCAAGTACTTCACCTATTAGAAATGGATATTGTTGCATTTAACTATTGTATATATAGTGTTGTAGTTCCTAGCTATACGTTTTATTTTGAATTCAATAATGCAGTAGCTAGACAATGCTCTTAAATTGTTTTATTATCCTTGGAATGTCTACCTCCAGCTTTGTCAGATACACTGTCACGTCATCTGCATATAGGGCCAATTGATGGTGATTTCCTTACCAACTGTATCCCTCTATTTCTGGCTTTCCATTTAGCATCTAAGGTTCTATGTAGATAGTAATGGTGAAAGACTGCATCCCTGTCTTCCACTCATTTACTCAAAAGCTGTTGATGTCCTGACCTCCACCTTTATTCTTTCTTGAGATTCGTTGTATATTCTTTCTATTGAGAGTATTTTTTTTTTTTTGGGGGGGGGGGGGTTCATTAGTAGCTACAGAAACAAACTGTAGTGCTTTTTTTCTGTGTCTAAATTAACCAGTAACAAAGGAGTGTGTGTATTTATAACTTAATTCTGTGTCCTAAATCATTAACATCTTGTTTATATTGGCAAGTTTGTCTATCCTCAACAAAACCACATTATCATTTTTAGACCTTTTATCTTTGCTACTGTTGTGGGTATTAGGCATATAGATCCTGTAGTCATGAGGGTTTCTGTCTCTCCTGTAGGAAGTACCACACCACTTCCAGAGCATTTTACATGAGCCTGGGATCTGGAATCCTTCAAGTAATCTGTTGAATAGTTCCTCCCAGCTTCCAGGAAGTTCACTATGAATTCAGTAAGGCCCTGAATTATTTGCCTGTTGATTGCCCCATTAGTATTTCCCTTACAACTTCACAAGTTATCTTTGCATCCAACTGTCTTTTTATCCTTATCAGTTAAATGTTTGTACCCCACATAAAGTGTTCCACATGCTCTGTCCCCTTTGTCCCATAATTTCTGCTTCATGTAATTTTGTGTAATAATACTGGAAAATAGTATCTCTTTCCTATATTGGGGTTTCTTACTTTGGGTGGTTTTCTCTTCTTTCTCTAATGTCCACAACCTTTTGAGATTTTAGATCATTATTAAAAGTTTGTGGACTATTTCTTTTCATGTGGTCCTTTCCATGTGCTCCTTTACTTTTTGTTCAGCATTATACAGCTATTACCTCTCATTTCCCGTAGATCTCTTACAGGCTTTCTGTAAAATGTTTTCTTCCTTTCTGCCATGTTTCCCTTTATCATAATTCCTCCCTGCATTTGAGGTTGATTTTTAGATGTTCATCGTGTTGCACTGCTGCAGTCATTACACTTGGGTTATCCCGCCGTCAGGCGGTTCCCCAGTCGGCCCGAGTTCCAAAGTCTTGCTCCGGCATCGGCTGCTGTCGCCTCCTCCCTGACATCAGTGCGACAGGGGTATATAAGATGCAGCTGACGCCATTTTCTTCAGTCTTTCTTGCTGCGCAGTGCCCAAAGCAAAAGCAGTTCGCAAGTGCCAGTCAGCTGACTCCTGAGATTTTCATTCCAAATCCAGAACCGAAGTCTTCTACCAAGCTAAGTACCCCGTTGGGGAAACTTTTTCTTGCCTCAGACCGATTTCAGTAAAAGTTAATAACTGTATTTCTTGTGGGAAGCAAATACCTCATAAGGATTTCCATTCTTATTGTATTCCATGCCTAGGCCCAGACCACGACGTTACTGGTTGTCGGTTTTGTGCTAGGTTTAACAAGCGCACTATTAAACGTCGGTTTGATTTCGCCCGATATTATTTTGGCAGAAAATTTAATTATACCATGCCGTCGGAACTTCCGAAGACCGCAATGCATATAAAGCGCAAAGACAAAGACCAACATCCAAGGCCCAAACCTGACGACGAAACCTCTTCTAGGCCAGTCGCCGGTTCTCCGGTTTTCAGCGAGGCGCCTTTGCAGCCCCTGACGACCGCTTCTGCAGAACCACAGGCAGCCACCGACTCCCTAGTGGAGATGGCTGGGCCATCGGACACACAAGTTTCACAGACTACCGAAACCGACCCTGCTGAGGGATCCGGAGTACATGAGCAACCCGCTGCTTCAGAGGGTGTCTTCAGACCTACTCAGCTAAGCATAAAACCCTCTTCTAAGGCTAAGCCACCTTTGAAAACAAAGAAACAAATACAGTCTCCAGGACAGGCCTCCATGCCTAAGAAACAAATGCTCAAAATGGCCGAAGACCTAATCACCCTGATTAGGGGGTCCCAACCCCCACCTGATAAAAGGCCTAGACAGGATGCAGACTATGACTCATCCGACCAGGTGTCCATTTCCTCAGACTCATCCTCAGACCTAGGTTATTCTTTACCCCCTTATGAGGATTCTGATGCTGAGGAATCTATTCCATCAGCCTCTCCACCAGAGGATTAGTCTTTTGGGGAAGCTTTACACACCATGAGGGGGCATTTCCATTGGGAAGGCCAGGATTACTCAGAATCCAAGAAAAGGCTCAGAGAATTCCTACTATTGCCTCAACACAGACCCTTTGCTATTCCGCCAGTGTTAGATATTGTGGATGATCTGTATACTGAATCCAGCTTAAATCCTGACTTTTTACCTCCAGCTCCAGTCAAACCAGACAGGTATTACAGAGTCCCTGACTCTCGCAAATTTCTGTATAAAAGCCCAGTGGCAGACCCAGAAACTATTTCTCAGGGACCCAAAGTAGTTGAGGCCTCATCAGCAAAGAACCCAGTTCCCTCTGACAGAGACTCAAGAGCATTAGACAGATGGGGAAAGAAAGTATATACATCTGCAACTTTAGCAATGAGAGCTTTAAATTGCCAATTTCACATGCTAAAATATCAGCAATTTTTGATGTCTCAGCTGAAACAAAAAATGCTTTCAGATACAGATCCTCCTAATTTTAAGGAAATGCAGGATTTATTGCATGCTGCTGAACAAGTGGGAAAACATACTTTGCAATGTGGTTTTGATTCTTTAGAGGCCTCCTGTAGAGCAGCAGTTACAGGCTCTGTCATTAGAAGACACGCATGGTTAAAAGAACGTACGTTACCAGAACATGTTAAAGCTAAACTACTAGATGCACCTTTGCAGCATGATGTCTTATTTGGAGTTATGGCAGAAGAGGTATTAAAGAAAATGGAGGATAAGCCAAAATCTGTGCAAACATTGAAGGATTTCTTGCAAGTACAGCCTCTACGATTTAGCAGAAACTGGCCAACTAAGAATTGGTCCTTTCCAGTTACGGACAGACGTCCAAGAGGTAGAGGACAGCCACAAGGTCCTTACAGACCTCGACAGTGGGGTGCAGCAGGCCAGAAAGAAGGAGAAGACAAACAACGACCTTACAAAAAACAGTCCCAATGATTTCCCACTGCAGCTGCCAAACATCTCTCTTGGCAGCCCCCTTGGGAGGAAAACTAGCTCTTTTCTATCACAATTGGCATATGAGCACCAAAGACAAATGGGTTCTCAATATCGTATCTCAAGGTTACAGGTTCCACTTTCACACTCTGCCAAAGTTAAAAGGAATGCTAAATCTGCCACCAAATCAGTGGGCAGAGGCTCAAAAACAAACTACAGCACTCATGAACATGAGAGCTATTCAAGAGGTACCTCCGCAGGAACAAGGATAAGGATTTTACTCAAGACTCTATCTGGTACCCAGAAAAGACAAAGCCTGGAGGCCCTTTTTGAATCTTTCTTTTCTAAACACTTTCCTGGATGTTCCGAAATTCAAAATGTTGACATTACAGCAGCTTCTTCCCATGCTGGGCAAGCAAGCTTGGCTTGTGACCTTGGACCTCAAGGAGGCATACCTGCATGTCCCTATCAGACAAAACTGCAGAAGATACCTCAGATTCATAGCTGGTCCAATGCACTATCAATTCTCTGCACTGCCCTTTGGCTTATCTACTGCGCCCAGGGTCTTCTCAAAGTGCCTGGCACCAGTAATTGGTTTTTGCTGACAGAAAAGCATTCAAATTTACCCGTACCTGGACGACTGCCTGATTCAAGCAGAGAGCAAAGACATTCTCCAAAAGCATCTGGCGTTTATAAAAAAAGTTAACTTGCCTGGGGTACACAGTAAATGAAAAGAAATCAAAACTAGTGCCCTCATAAGAGATAATATTCCTGGGTGCCAGCTTAAACACAACGGCCCAGATGGCTTATCACACGCCAGACAAGCAAGGACAACTGACTCAGTACTTTCAATTGATGGCAACAAAGACCCAACTCCCTGCAAGAAAGTCTGCAGGCCTTGGGCTACATGGCATTTTGTATACTACTAATTCCATATGCCAGACTGCATATGAGGAAACTACAATGGTACCTAAAGAGCGTATGGTCTCAACACTGTCAATGTTTGGAAACAGTTATACCACTAATAGCTTGCCTTCAGCAGGAGTTTCAGTGGTGGGCTCAGGCTTGTCACCTCAACAAGGGTCAGCCTTTCACTCAACCCACTGTCAGGCAAACACTGACAACAGATGCATTGGATTACGCTTGGGGAGCACACATGGAAGGAAAATATATTCAGGGCAAGTGGACCATAGAACAAAGGCATCTTCACATCAACCAGAAAGAGATGCTAGCTGTACAAAATGCCCTTACAGCTTTCAAGGTCCTGCTACATCCAGGGCAACTGCTACTAAAGACAGACAACACCATAGTTATGTGGTACATAAACAAGCAAGGGGGAACCCATTCCTACCCCCTATGCAGACAAGCCATGACCTTGTGGAACACAGCCATAAACTATCAAGTTCATCTACAAGCACAATTCCTGCCAGGAGAGAAAATCAAACCGACGTTTAATAGTGCGCTTGTTAAACCTAGCACAAAACCGACAACCAGTAACGTCGTGGTTTGGCAGACGACTTAAGCAGAAATTTCATGGATCCCCATGAATGGGAATTGAAACCACAAATATTCAGAATGATAACACAAAAATGGTGGAGCCCGGACATAGATCTGTTTGCATCCCCAAGGAATTGCCAGCTACAGAAATTTTGCACAAGGGGTTACCATCCACAAGCAATGAAGGTGGATGCCCTCTCATTCAGCTGGAAAACTCTACAAGTATACGCTTTCCCACCTTTGCCTCTCCTTCCAAAAGTACTCATAAAAGCCAGGCAAGAAAAGCCACATATGATATTGATTGCACCAGACTGGCCACGCCAGCACTGGTACCCAATCTTAAAAAACTTAGCACAAGGACCACCCTGGATTTTACCTCAAATTCCACATCTGCTGTCTCAGAACAACAATCAGATACTCCACAGCCTGCTAAAGACCTTAAACCTAACTGCATGGAAGATACCTTAGCCAAACAAGCACTGCCTCTCTCTAAAGCAGTTATGGATGTCATCCTGGAGGCCAGAAGGCCCAGTACCAGGAAAGCCTATTCGGATAAATGGAAGAGATTCTGTGCCTGGAACCAGGCTCACAGCCTTGATCCTCTTCTGCCAAACATTCCTCAGATATTACAATATTTAACTGAGATGCTGGACAAATGCCTTTCCTTTTCATCCATAAAGATATACGCCTCTGCCATCTCTGCCCACTACAACACGGATCCACCAATTTTCTCTCATCCCTTGCTAAAACAGCACCTCAGAGGGGCAAAAAACATAAGACCGCCCCGTAGAGCACCAACTCCAACGTGGGACCTCAACTTTGTTTTGGAAAAATTAACCTTACCTCCTTTTGAGCCAGCTGGCACAGCAGAATTAAAATATATCTCTGGGAAAACTGCTCTGCTCCTGGCACTAACATCAGCATAAAGAGTTTCAGAATTGAATCCGCCACATAACGCATGCACTCAGGTCTCTCAACAGCAGGTACAAGTACGATTCAATCATTGTCCACGCTGGTGTTAATGACCTGAGACATACCTCCTTGGACTACATGAAAAGAGACATAGAGGAGCTCTCTGATTATGTAGCCCAAGCAGGTATGACCCTGACCTTGAGCAGTATCCTACCTTCACCAAGAATGATGCCACAATACAGAGATAAGATGATCAGCTTTAACAATTGGCTTAAACTCTGGTGTCATTCAAAGGGAATCCAATGTCTGTCTGCCTGGGATGACATGCTGGACAAGCCACGCTGCTTCGCAAGGGACAGCTTGCACTTGTCACCCCTGGGATTCAGGATTTTGGCAAAGGCTCTTGCCACCCCCATAGTGCCTTTTTTAGGCAAGGCTCAAATTCTAAACCTACCACCCTAGAACAAAACAAAGAAAAAACTAAGGGTAATGCTGCTCAACGCCAGAAGTCTCAACCTCAAGATGCACGCACTGAGGCCCTTCTCAGTATGGAGAACATCGATGTCTGTGCTGTGACAGAAACCTGGTTCAAGGCTCCTGAGAGCACCCCAGCACTATGAGGTTTTACCCCATATCATGCTCCGCCCCAAAACCCGGACAATACCAAGAAAGGAGGAGGTATCCATATTCATCAAGGACACCCACACCTCAAGATTGGTGGCATCGCACGATGCATCGGAAACCATCCAGGTGCAATTAACCATAGGCAAGACTGCTCTGCAATTTGTAGCATGTTACAGGCCACCCTCGCAAACTCAGGAACCTCATATGGCCTTCCTGAAAACACTGGAGGGGATAAATGTATCTCTGAACACCATCATACTAGGTGACTTCAACTACCCTAATATAGACTGGGAACACTACTCAAGCCCAAACACTCTAGCCCAAAAGTTCCTGGAATTCATAAACTCAAATGCCATGGAACAACTAGTCACCATCCTCACAAGAGGAGAGAACATACTTGATCTCTTCATCACGAACATGGGAGCACAATGTTCAACGCCAGAAGTATACCCCTCACTGGTGAGATCTGATCACAAACTAGTCTCGCTGGAGGTCCTCATCCCGCCCCCACCCGAAATGAAAAAGACCACAGTAAAGAACTTCTGAAGCCGACTTCACACTTCTAAAGACTAGTGTGGTCTCCTTTAAGGCCCCTGAGCCGGCGGTTAACATTACTCAAACCGCTGAATCACTTACAAATGCCTTCTACCAGCACCTGCAGGGCTGCATGGATCAGGCAATCCCAAGCAAAACAAAGACTCTTTGTACCAAAGGCAAGCGTCCAGTCTGGTGGACCCCAGCCATAAACAAACTCTACAACAAGAGGAGAAAGCTACTACAAGATAGAGCAAAATCCTTAAAAGGTAAGACGCTGATCATATAAGTAAAAAGCTGAGAGCTCTCATAAAATCATCCAAAGCTAATTTTGAGAAAAATAGCTAAGGACTCTAAAGACAACCATAAGGCATTCTTTAGCTATGTCAGAAACCTAGGAGGAAACTCCCAGATATGCTCAGAATTAGTTCAAAATGATGTGAAGATTACTGATCCTACAGACATTGCCAACATACTGGCTGACAGGTTCAGTGCAAACTTCTCCCCAAAGGAGAGATATCTATACCAAATGATTGTAGCCCCCAAACATCTCTAACGCCCAGGTGAGAGCTGCTCTCTCAAGGCAAAGAACACAGCATCCATGGGACCTGATGGTGTCCCCGGCTGTGTGCTCCATGAACTCAACGAGGAATTAAACCCACAGTTAGGACAGCTGTTTAATCTTAGTCTCGCCTCCAGATACGCACTCCAGGAGTGGCGCAGCGACTGTGGTCCCACTCCACAAAGGCGGCGCCTCCACCGACCCTGGAAATTACCGTCCCATTAGCTTGACAAGCCTTATCTGCAAAGCCATGGAGAGGATCATAATGGATCTCATAAATAAAGACATAGGGAATTTGCAGACTTTGGATCCAACCCAGTTTGGCTTTGTCAAAGGCAGATCATGCCTTTTAAACTTGGTTGACTTTTTCGAAACAGTCACCAAGGCTATTGATGAGGGAAAGGCAGTCCATACAGCCTACCTAGACCTGGCGAAGGCTTTCGATACAATACCCCATTCAGGTATCATTGGAAAAACTCATCAACTTAAATGTAAACCCATACATTACAAGATGGGTTGCAAACTGGCTGAGCGACAGAACCCACAGGGTCAGAGTTGCTGGCGCCATGTCAGACTCAAAGCCTGTCACAAGTGGTGTCCCACAGGGCTCAGTCTGGGCCCACTCTTGTTTGGCATCTACTTTTCTGAAGTACAAGCAAACACAGGAGGGTTATGGCTGACAAAGTTTGCAGATGACTGCAAACTGGGCGCCGTAGTTGAAAACACATCCGACACAGATATCCTTCAGAAGGGTCTCACAGAAACGGATAACTGGTGCCAGAGCCATGGCCTTAAGTTAAATGCCAAGAAATGCATAGTCATACCCTTCGGGAAAAATAAGGTTACCCCTAGCTACCATATAGGTGGCAGTCCCCTGAACACAGAAGAAGTTATTAGGGACCTGGGAACCCAGGTTGACAGTAGCCTTTCATTCGACACTCATATTGCTAAAGTAGTTAGGAAGACCTTCTACATTGCCCACCTTATCATGAAGGAATTCACATCCAGATCAAGGGAAGTCATAGTCTCCCTATACTCATCACTCATCAGACCAATGATCGAGTACAATGCCCCATTCGGAATGTATCTGACCCGACACTTGCAGCAGCTGGAGAGGCCACAAAAGTTCCTCACCAAAAGGATAAAGGGTCTCAAAAATCTGTCTTATGCTGCCCGACTGAAAGAACTCCAGTTATATTCCGTTGCGTACCGCTTGCTCAGAGGTGACCCATGCCTGACATACAAGGCCATGTGAAACCCAGATTTGATGAACATGCTTCATCTCAAAAAATCTAGATCCCTCAGAGCCACAAGGGCAGGAGACTTAAACCTCGACACGGTTATTAATAGGACATGCTGGAGGGATAGATTCATCGCCCAAAGACTCCCTATGCTGTGGAACAAAATCCCGGTTTATGTGAGGCAGAGCACCTCGCTGGCCTTGTTCAAGAGGAATCTTGACCAATGGATGGGAGATCGCAGATACACCCCAGGGGTTACCTCAGTGTCACTGCTCGACAGAGGCACAGCTAAATAATGGGCAGAGTTTCTCCAAACTAAAGGGGTGGCGTAAGCCTCAAAACTATGGGCTAGGCTTATAAATGCCCTCGGGCAGATAGCCTAGTATGAACCTATGAACCTATTACAGGCACTAATGGCAGTGGGAACCATTCCTTATTTTCCACCAGGACAGGGTGTCTTTAAGAACTAACCCTACTTTTATGCCTAAGGTGGTTTCAAGTGGGTCTCTGAACCAAACTATTCACTTGCCAACTTTTGAATCCAAAACCACAGAATAAAGGGGAGAGACTACTGCATTCTTTGGACATTCACAGGCAGTTACACTTCTACTTGGACAAAACCAAAGCTTTCAGAAAATCTGAGCAATTATTAGTAGCATATGCTGCAGGAGCACAGGGAAAAGCCATTTCAAAACAGACCATTTCCAAATGGATAGGACATTGCATACGTTTCTGCTATACACACCATGGAAAACCTGTGCCTACCAGCATTAGATCTGACTCCACCAGGGCAACAGCCACTAAAACGGCCTACCTCAGAGGAGTACCTACCAAGGATATTTTGGAAGCAGCCGCATGGAGCTCTGTGCATACTTTCACCAAGCATTACCACCTACCTGTATACTCCAAATCCAGAGCTGGCTTCGCCTCCACAGTGCTGCAGGGCCTTATAGCCACCCCAAATGCATTATAGTACCAGCCACCCTACCTCAGCTTTGGGATTCTACCCAAATGTAATGACTGCAGCAGTGTAACATGATGAACATAGTACAGTTTTGTACCTACCATAAATGTAGATGTTTGAGGGTTCACACTGCTGCAGTCCAGGTTACCCTCCCTCCTTCCCCTCTATACTGCTGGTGCGTACCTAGGTCATCTACCCTTTACTACATATGGGGAGTATTTGCTGGTAACTGTAAGTTGTTGTTTGCTTATCTTACTTATGTTTTATTAGCAATTTGAATTGCCTACCTATTTGGGGGCACCTGACATCTGGGGCAAGAAAGACTGAAGAAAATGGCGTCGGTTGCATCTTATATACCCCTGTCGCACTGACGTCAGGGAGGAGGCGACAGCAGCTGACGCCGGACCAAGACTTTGGAACTCGGGCCGACTGGGGAACCGCCTGACGACGGGATAATCCAAGTGTAATGACTACAGCAATGTGAACACTCGAACATCGACATTTATGGTAATTACAAAACTGTACTTTCTCACTGCTGTGATAGGTTCTCTTCCATTTTGGTTAATAAATCATTCAGTGTATCCTGAATCCAGTCCCTAAAGTCCTCCTTCAGCTCCATCTGTCCCATTGCTAAGTACTGTACTTATGCTGTTAGGTGGTCAAATCATAACTGGGTATTTTCTCTGGATGTCACTTCTTGCTGTTTTTTTTTTCTCACTTCTGTTTGGCATTTAATTACTTTATTTTCCAAAATGTATGTGCTACTTTAGTACCAGTTAATATGGGAATACCAACTTTTTAATTGCTTTTACTTTCTCTCAACCCAGAAAAGTAAATTATTTTTCTAGTCAGCAGCTGTACCAGAAGTCCTGGAAAACTCTAAGTTGTCACTTCAGCCAGGAGTTTCCTGCCAACCTTCCTACTTGCCCTTTCACAAGGATAAGGTTTCTTTTCTTACCTGTAGTAGGTTTGTGGAAACGAATCCAGCCATACATCTCCAGTTTTTGCCAAAGTGCTCCATCACGGGAGAATACCTACTTCATTGTCAGGATGACCATAGTTAATTGAGATTCTGTTTACAGCAAACAAAGCAATTTAGACAACTTATTCAGTTTGATTGTCTCACTTTCTTCTGAGATTGGGTGAGAAGGTATCCAAGGTTACTATGTCTAAAGGGCGATCTGATTGCCTTTCCTTTGTCTACGCCTCATCTAATAGGTCCCTTCCTTTTAAACTAAAGGCACACTTCACAAAGTCCGTAGCAACATCATCTGCCTTCTACATTAATTCTTCTGTTGATTATATCTGTGCTTTGGCTACATAGGCTTCATTGCATACATTTGCAAATTGCTTTCAGTTGGATATAACATTTTGGTCATTGTCTTCCTTTGTAGCCACCATATTCCTTGGTATTTTACCATGAAAGCCACTCAAAATGTTAGCTGATGACTGGTCACATCCTTGAAGTGGATAGTCTGGATAGCTCAAGATATGTTATGTACTTACCATAAGAGTGGGTCTTGTTTATCCAAGCCCATCCACTTAAGCAAACCCTCACCCCATCCCCTTCAAAAGTGTCGGCTTTTTTTTTTTTTTTCCTCCTGTCAGGCCTTACCTTCTGAGCATGCCCACTTATCCTTCTTTGTGGCTTTAGGTCTTTACTCTAGTAAAGTACTGTTACTAATTAGAATGATGAATTTTGTACGAGGCAGACGGGGGGAGTACGTTGTGAGAGAAGCTTGAGCTGTGTGAAAAAGCCAGACCCATCCTTGAAGTGGATGACATGGATAATCAAGATTCAGTGTTATGGCAAGTACGCAACTATCATTTTTTTGTAGAAGTCCTGTACAAACTCCATCACCAAAGTATTTTCTGGACCTGTGGTAGCTTATGCAGCAGAATGATTTGTTGAAAGCTGACTGGACATGTACACCTTTGCAGGTGAATAAGGAATATGTTCTGATTTCACCTAAGTTAATGTATTCCCTAGATGTTTGCTTTTAAGGGGAGACTAAGTTTCCATAGCTTTACCCTTAGTAATTTGTAAGCATGGAGTTTGCTTAATACTTTTTGTTAACAGTGATGGGGTAGGATTGGGAGTAGTGCACCATACCTCTTTATGCTTTAGATAAAACTTGACATCAGTAAGATGTAAGGAATGCATGTTGTTGATTTGCCTCTCTTGTACTTTGCTTATCAGTTGGTCATAACAATACTTTATTTTATTTACTTCTGTTTTTACAGGGCTTTGCTTTTGTTGAATATGAGGTTCCAGAGGCTGCACAATTGGCTTTAGAGCAGATGAATTCAGTTATGTTAGGAGGAAGGAACATCAAGGTAAGAAGTGCAGTAACAGAATGGCAGTAGATTACATGGGCATTTCTTGGTCTCACTTGTTTGTTAGAATGTAGGGTGATGATATTTGCTTTCCACAGAACAACATGCTCTGAGAAAACCAAGCTTGATCCTAGAGTAACATTACAATAAAGCATTGGAATGTTTTAGATACCATAGCTGCTATTTTTACAAAATTTTAATTTATTTTACTGTTGAAATTCACTATAAGGTATGGAGTTTTTTTAATAAGAAAACAACTTGCATGTTTTGCAACTTGGTCACTAGTTCCCTTCAAAAGTTGAAATAATTTGTTTATCTTGCTGGCTGCTTGTCATACTTCTATAACCTCGCACCAGGTAAACCACAAAACTTGCATGTGCCAGTTGCCTTATATCATAGCGGAAATCTATTTATAGGGACCCGTTAACTGTTCCTGTACCAGGATATGCATGATGTCAAATTTAAAAATAATGGGTGGGCTTGTGTCCTGTTTCTCTTTTATGAGCTTTATCTCAGGTCTTTTGTGCCATTGTCCTTAACATGACAGGTGTAGAGCCTCGTGTCCGATCTGTCCTTGTTTTCAAATCCAAGATGATGAATTTTTTCTTTACAGCACTGATGTAATTTTTCATAATTCACTGTCCTTTCATATACAGTTATGACATGGACAGCACATCACTGTACCTTTTTCTTATGTATCGCACCATTGGAGAGACATTTGAGTATAAGCATTTGATGGCAAACTTGTTTACAAAGCTCTGTGATCTTCCTCCATTTTGGCTTAAGCATCTAGTTTATCCTGTGGGTTTTATTTACATTTAATTCTTGGGTATACCAGTACTGTACATCTCTCTTTGGAAGATTCTTAGTAGCAGTGTAACAAGTGAGCTGTAACTCACTGGCTTTAGTCACTGTAGGTTTTTTGTCAGTTGAAGCTCCCAGTCACCTGAATCAGTTTGTAAAACAAAGTTTCAGATGATCACAGTTCAGTCCATATCTTCTCTACTGAGGAAAGACTACTGTATGTGCTCAGTAGATCTCCAGGAGACTTACTGTCATGTAAAAATAGAGAGGTGCTCCAGGGGATTCCTTTGATGTTAATCGTGTTACACTGCTGCAGTCATTACACTTGGGTTATCCTGCCGTCAGGCAGTTCCCCAGTCAGCCTGAGTTCCAAAGTCTTGGTCCAGCATTGGTTGCTGTCGCCTCCTCCCAGACGTCAGTGCGACAGGGGTATATAAGATGCAGCC
Organism: Protopterus annectens; assembly: GCF_019279795.1. NCBI lineage: Eukaryota > Metazoa > Chordata > Ceratodontiformes > Protopteridae > Protopterus > Protopterus annectens. Next base: position 1,410,774,557 of record NC_056732.1, on the reverse strand, counting down.
GATGCCATTTTCCCCAGTCTGTCTTGCTGCGCGGTGCCCGAAGCAAAAGCAGTTCGCAAGTGCCGGTCGGCTGACTCCTGAGATTTGCTTTCCGAATCCTGAACCGAAGTCTTCTACAAAGTTAAGTACCCCGTTGTGGAAACTTTTTCTTGCCTCAGACCGATGTCAGTAAAAGTTAATAACTGTATTTCTTGTGGGGAGCAAATACCTCATAAGGATTTCCATTCTTATTGTATCCCATGCCTAGGCCCAGACCACGACGTCACTGGTTGTCGGTTTTGTGCTAGGTTTTACAAGCGCACTATTAAACGGTTTGATTTTGCCCGACATTATTTTGGCAGAAAATTTAATTACACCATGCCGTCGGAACTTCCGATGACCGGAATTCATAAAAAGCGCAAAGACAAGGACAGGCATCCGAGGCCCAAAACTGACGAAGCCTCTTCTAGGCCAGTCGCCGGTTCTCCGGTTTTCAGCGAGGGGTCTTCGCAGCCCCTGACGACCGCTTCTGCAGAACCACAGGCGCCTCCGACTCCCACGTGGAGATGGCTGGGCCTTCGGACGCACAAGTTTTTCAGCCTACCGAAGCCAACCCTGCAGAGGGATCCGGAGTAGCTGAGCAACCCGCAGAATCAGAGGGTGTCTTCAGACGTACTCAGCTACGCATTAAACCCTCTTCTAAATCTAAGCCTCCTTTAAAAACAAAGAAAAAATACAGCATTCTCCAGGACAGGCCCCCATGAGAAACAAATGCTCAAAATGGCCGAAGACCTAATCACTCTAATCAGGGGTCCCATCCCCCACCTGATAAAAGGCCTAGACAGGATGCAGACTATGACTCATCCAACCAGGTGTCCATTTCCTCAGATTCATCCTCATACCTAGGATATTCTTTACCCCCTTATGAGGATTCTGATGCTGAGAAAATCAATCCCATCAGTCTCTCTGCCTGAGGATTACTCCTTTGGGGAAACCTTACATACCATGAGGGAGCATTTCCATTGCGAAAGCCAGGATTACTCAGAATCCAAGAAAAGGCTCCGAGACTTCCTATTATTACCTCAACACAGATCACTTGCTGTTCCGCCAGTGTTGGGTATTGTGGATGATGTGTATACTGAATCCAGCTTAAATCCTGATTCCTTACCTCCAGCTAAACCTGACAGATATTACAGAGTCCCTGACTCTCACAAATTTCTGTATAAAAGCCCTGTTGCTGACCCTGAAACTATTTCTCAGGAACCCAAAGGGGTTAAGGCCTCATCAGCAAAGAATCCAGTTCCCTCTGACAGAGATTCCAGAGCATTAGACAGATGGTGAAAGAAAGTATATACGTCTGCTACTTTAGCAATGAGAGCCTTAAATTGCCAGTTTCACATGCTAAAATATCAGCAATTTTTGATGTCTCAGTTGAAACAAAAAATGCTTTCAGATACAGATCCTCCTAATTTTAAGGAAATGCAGGATTTATTGCATGCTGCTGAACAAATGGGAAAACATACTTTGCAATGTGGTTTTGATTCTTTAGAGGCCTCCTGTAGAGCAGCAGTTACAGGCTCTGTCATTAGAAGACATGCTTGGCTAAAAGAACATACGTTACCAGATCATGTTAAAGCAAAATTACTGGATGCACCTTTGCAGCAGGATGTGTTATTTGGAGTTAAGGCAGAAGAGGTATTAAAGAAAATGGAGGATAAGGCAAAATCTGTGCAAACAGTGAAGGATTTCTTACAGGTTGAGGCCTCCTCGATTTAGCAGAAACTGGCCAACAAAGAATTGGTCCTTTCCAGTTACAGACAAACCTCAAAGGGGCCGATACAGACGTCCAAGAGGTAGAGGTCAACCACAAGGTCCTTACAGGCCTCGACAATGGGGTGCATCAGGCCAGAAAGAAGGGGAAGACAGGCACCAACCATATAAAAAGCAGCCCCAATGACTTCCCACCACAGTTGCCAAACAACTCTCTCTTGGCAGCCCCCTTGGGAGGAAAACTGGCACTTCTCTATCACAGTTGGCATATGATCACCAAAGACAAATGGGTTCTCAGTATTGTATTTCAAGGTTACAGGTTCCACTTTCATACTCTGCCAAGGTTAAAAGGAATGCCAAATCTGCCACCAAATCAATAGGCAGAGGCTCAAAAACAAATTACAGCACCCATGAACATGGGAGCTATTCAAAAGGTACCACCACAGGAACAAGGACAAGGATTTTACTCAAGACTCTTTCTGGTACCCAGAAAAGATAAAGCCTGGAGGCCCATTCTGGAGCTTTCTTCTCTAAACACTTACTTGGATGTTCCGAATTTCAAAATGTTGACATTACAGCAGCTTTTTCCCATGCTGGGCAAGCAAGCTTGGCTCGTGACCTTGGACCTCAAGAAGGCATACCTGCATGTCCCTATCAGACAAAACTGCAGAAGATACCTCAGATTCATAGCTGGTTCAATGCACTATCAATTCTCTGCACTGCCCTTTGGCTTATCTATTGCGCCCAGGGTCTTCACAAAGTGCCTGGCACCAGTAATTGCATTTTGAAGACAGAAAGGAATTAAAATTTACCCGTACCTGGACGACTGCCTGATTCAAGCACAGAGCAAGGACATTCTTCTAAAGCATCTGGTGTTTGTAAAAAAAAAAAGTTAAGTTGCCTGGGGTACACAGTAAACGAAAAGAAATCAAAACTAGTGCCCTCACAAGAGAATATTCCTGTGTGCCAGCTTGAACACAACGGCCCAGATGGCTTATCTCACGCCAGACAAGCAAGGACAACTGACTCAATACTTTCCATTGATGACAACAAAGACCCAACTCCCTGCAAGAAAAATTCTGCAGGCCTTGGGCTACATGACATCTTGCATACTACTAATTCCATATGCCAGACTGCATATGAGGAAACTACAATGGTACCTAAAGAGTGTATGGTCTCAACACTGTCAAAGTTTGGAAACAGTTATATCACTAATACCTTGCCTTCAACAGGAGTTTCGATGGTGGGCTCAAGCTTGTCACCGCAACAAGGGACAGCCTTTTACTCAACCCACAGCCAGGCAAACACTGACAATAGATACATCGGATTATGCCTGGGGAGCACACATGGCAGGAAAATGTATTCAGGGCAAGTGGCCCGCAGAACAAAGGCATCTTCACATCAACCAAAAAGAGATGCTAGCTGTACAAAATGCCCTTATAGCTTTCAAGGACCTGCTGCATCCAGGACAACTGCTACTAAAGACGGACAACACCACAGTTATGTGGTACATAAGCAAGGGGGCACTCACTCCTACCCCCTCTGCAGACAAGCCATGACCTTGTGGAACACAGCTATAAACTATCAAGTTCATCTGCAAGCACAATTCCTGCCAGGGGAGAAAAACACACTGGCAGACGACTTAAGCAGAAACAGCATGGATCCCCACAAATGGGAATTGAATCCACAAATCTTCAGAATGATAACACATAAATGGTGGAGCCCGCACATAGATCTGTTTGCATCCCCAGTGAACTGCCAGCTACAGAAATTCTGCACAAGGAGTTACCATCCACAAGCATGGAAAGTGGATGCCCTCGCATTCAGCTGGAAAAACCTACAAGTATACGCTTTCCTACCACTGCCTCTTCTTCCAAAGGTACTCATAAAAGCCAGGCAAGAAGAGCCAAAGTTGATCCTGATTGCACCAGACTGGCCACGCCAGCACTGATACCCAATCTTAAAAAACTTAGCACAAGGACCACCCTGGATTTTGCCTCAAATCCCACATCTGCTGTCTTACCACAACAATCAGATACTCCACAGCCAGCTAAAAACCTTAAACCTAGCTGCATGGAAGATACCTTAGCCAAGCAAGCAATGCCTCTCTCCAAAGCTGTTATGGACATCATTCTGGAGGCCAGAAGGCCTAGTACCAGGAAAGCCTATTCGGATAAATGGAAGAGGTTCTGTGCCTGGAACCAGGCTCACACCCTTGACCCTCTTTTCCCAAACATTCCTCAGATACTACAATATTTGACTGAGATGCTGGACAAAGGCCTGTCCTTTTCATCCATCAAGATCCACGCCTCTGCCATCTCTGCCAGTTACAGCACGGATCCACCGATTTTCTCTAATTCTTTGCTAAAACAGTACCTCAGAGGGGCTAAAACATAGAGCACATACTCCAACTTGGGACCTCAACTTTGTTTTGGAAAAATTAACTTTACCTCCTTTCAAGCCAGCTAACACAGCAGAATTAAAATATATCTCTTGGAAAACTGCTCTGCTCCTGGCAATAACATCAGCACGAAGAGTTTCAGAATTACAGGCACTAATGGCAGTGGAACCTTTCCTCATTTTCCACCAGGACAGGGTGTCTTTAAGAACTAACCCTACGTTTATGCCAAAGGTGGTTTCAAGTGTGTCTCTAAACCAGACTCTTCACTTGCCAACTTTTTATCCAAAACCGCAGAATAAAGAGGAGAGACTACTGCATTCATTGGACATTCACAGGCAGTTACGCTTCTACTTGGACAAAACCAAAGCTTTCAGAAAATCTGAACAATTATTGGTAGCATATACTGCAAGAGCACAGGGAAAAGCCATTTCAAAACGGACTATTTCAAAATGGATATGACTTTGTATACATTTCTGCTATATGCACCATGGAAAACCTGTGCTTAACAGCATTAGATCTGACTCCACCAGGGCAACGGCCACTTCAACTGCCTACCTCAGAGGAGTACCTACCAAGGATATTTTGGAAGCAGCAACATGGAGTTCTGTGCATACCTTCACCAAGCATTACCACCTACCTCTATACTCTAAATCTAGAGCTGGCTTAGCCTCTGCAGTGCTGCAGGGCCTTATAGCCATCCCTAATGCCTTATAGAACCAGCCACCCAACCTCAGCTTTGGGATTCTACCCATGTGTAATGACTGCAGCAGTGTAACACGATGAACATAGTACAGTTTTGTACCTAACCATAAATGTAGATGTTCAAGTGTATACACTGCTGCAGTCCAGGTCCCTCCTTCCCCTCTTACTTGCTGGTACGTACTTAGGTCTTCTACCCTTTACTATCTATGGGGAGTATTTGCTGGTAACTGAAAGTTGTGGTTTGCTTTTCTTATTTATGTTTTATTAGCAATTTGAATTGCCTACCTATTTGGGGGCACCTGACATCTGGGGCAAGAAAAACTGAAGAAAATGGTGTTGGCTCCATCTTATATACCCCTGTCGCACTGACGTCAGGGAGGAGGCAACAGCAACCAATGCCGGACCAAGACTTTGGAACTCAGGCCAACTGGGGAACCGCCTGACGGCAGGATAACCCAAGTGTAATGACTGCAGCAGTGTATACACTCGAACATCTACATTTATGGTAGGTACAAAACTGTACTTTTTCAGTTGGGAGCCAATCGCTGCCAATTCAGAACCCTTCCTTCAGTCTCACCACAGCCCCCAAGGTGTTTACCACGATAATGGCAGTGGTAGCAGCACACTTGTGCCTACTAAGGATCAAGTGTTCCCTTACCTTGACGATTGGCTCATAACTGCTGCATCTGCTACTACAGCACTAGGACCTTCTGCAACAATTGATGTTCTTCTTGTTTCACTGTTGCAGTCATTACATGTGGGTAATCCTGCTAGCAGGTTGCCCTCAGTCGGCCTGAATTCCAGATTCCTGGGTCCTGCGTCAGTTGTTGTTGCCCCTTCCCTGACGTCCGGTCGTCAGGGGTATAAAAGAAGCAGCCAACGCCATTTTCTAAAGTCTTTCTTGCCACGCGGTGCCTGAAGCAGAAGCAGTTCGCAAGTGCCGGTTGGCCGACTCCTGAGATTTTCGTGTTCGAGTTTCAGACCCGAAGTCTTCAAGAAAGCTAACTACCCCATTGGGGAAACTTTTTCTTGCTCCAGACCGATGTCAGAAAAAGTAAATAATTGTATTTCTTGTGGAAAGCAAATACGTCATAAGGACTTTCATTCTTACTGTATTCCTTGCCTAGGCCCTAATTACAATGTTTCTGGTTGTCGGTTTTGTGCTAGATTTAACCAACGCACTATTAAGCGTCCGTATGATTTTGCTTTAAACTATTTTGGACGCCGGTTTAATTATCCAGAAATGTCGTCGGATAGCCATCCGACTACCGGAGTTCACAAAAAATGCAAAGAAAAGGAAGAGAGATAGACAACCGAGGCCCATAAACGATGACAAAGCTTCTCCTAAGCCAATTGCCGGTTCCCAGTGAGGCGCTTTCGCAGCCCCTGACGCCCGCTACTTTAGTCGCAGACCACTAACCACTCCCATGTGGAGTCGGCCATGCCGCTGGAAACTCGAGGTATTGGAGCCTCGGATACTATTACTTAGGATGGGTCCGGAGCCGCTGAGCAGGCACCGGCTTCTGAGGGTGTATTCAGACCTAAACATCTTTACATTAAACCGACTTCAGCTTCAAAGGCAAAGACTAAAGCACCTTCAAAAGCAAAGAAACAAACTCAAGAGCCACGTGGGCAGGCCTCTATGCCCAAAAAACAGATGCTCAAAATGACCGGAGACTTAATTACCTTGATCAGGGGTTCCATCCCCCTCCTGAAAAGAGGCCTAGCAAGAGACTGACTATGAATCTTCGGATCCGGTTTCTATTTCTTCTGATTCCTCTTCTGATCAGGAATATCCCCCCCCCCCCAATGAGGATTCTGTTGCTGAAGAATCTATACCTTCAGCTTCTCCTCCAGAGGACTATTCTTTTGGGGGAAACCTTGCATACCATGAAGGGAGCATTTCCACTGGGAGAGGCAAGATTTTTCAGAATCTAAAAAGAGGCTCAGGGATTTCCTTTTACTACCTCAACACAGGCCACTAGCCATTCCACCTGTGTTGGATATCGTAGATGATGTGTTTTTGGAGTCTAGTCTTACCCCTGACTCCTTACCTCCAGCTCCTGTAAAGCCTGACAGATATTACAGGCTTCCTGACTCTCATAATTTCTTTTTTAAAAACCCTGCTGTAGACCCAGAAACTATTTCACAGGATCCCAAAGGAGTTAAGGATTCTGCTGCAAAAAACCCTACCCCCTCTGACAGAGATTCTAGGGCACTGGATAGATGGGGAAAAAAGGTTTACACATCTGCCACCTTGGCTATAAGGGCCTTAAACTGTCAGTTTCATATGCTCAAATATCAGCAGCATGTCATGGTATTGCTTAAACAGAAAATGTTGTTAAACTCTGAATGTGCAGAAAACAAGGAAATGCAGGATTTATTGCATGCAGCTGAACAAGTTGGAAAGCCTACTTTGCAATGTGGTTTTGATTCTTTGGAGGCCTCCTGCAGGGCTGCAGTTACGGGTTCTGTAATTAGGAGGCAAGCTTGGTTAAAGGAACAAAGTCTGCCTGATCATGTCAAAGTTAAATTATTAGAATCACCTTTACAGCATGATACTTTGGTGTTAAGGCAGAAGAGGTGTTAAAGAAAATGGAGGACAAAACTAATTACATGAAAACTGTCAAAGATTTTTTGCAAGTACAGCCGCCTAGGTTTAGTACTGGCCAACAAAGAATTGGTCCTTTCCTGTGTCAGACAGACCTCAAAGGGGCTGATCCAGACACCCTAGAGACAGATCCCAGGCGCAAGGTTCATACAGGTCAAAGCAATGGGTTGCTTCTACCTCCAAAGTTGGAGAAGGCAAATCACAACCATACAGGAAACAGTCCCAGTGACGTCCCCCTGCCTGCACCAAGCACTTATCTCCTGGCAGCACCCTTAGGGGGAAAATTAGCACTTTTTTCTCAAAATTGGCACTTTACCCAGGACAAGTGGGTTCTAAATATTCTATCACAAGGCAACAAGTTCCATTTCCATGCCCTGTCAAAGGCTAACGGCTTTCAGCAAGTACCAGAGCAAGAGCAGGGACAAGGATTTTACTCGACTGTTATTTGTACCCCGAAAGGACAAGGCCTGGAGGCCAATACTGGACCTATCTGTTATGAACACATTCCAGGATATACCAAAATTCAAGATGTTGACTTTGCAGCAGTTTCTGCCCATGCTGGGCAAGAACGCCTGACTTGTGACTTTAGACCTAAAAGAGGCATACCTGCATGTCCCAGTCAGACAGTTATGCAGAAGATGCATCAGATTCAAGGCTGGCTCAGTGCATTACTAATTCTCTGCACTGCCCTTTGGCTTCTCTACTGCGCCTAGCGTCTTTACAAAGTGCCTGGCACCAGTAATTGCATTCTACAGACAAAGAGGAATACAAATATATCCTTACTTGGATGATTGTCTAATTCAAATAGAGAACAAGGACATTCTTCTACAGCATCTGGTGTTAGTAAAAAGACTTCTAACATGCCTAGGGTACACAGTCAATAAAATGAAATCAAAACTAGTACCCTCTCAAGAGATAATATTTCTGGGTGCAAGCTTAAGTACAACTGCCCAGATGGCTTATCTCATGCCAGACAAACAAAGGCAACTGATTACCTGTTTCAAAATGTTGGTAACAAAGGCCCAGTTATCTGCAAGAAAAATTCTGCAGGCTTTGGGCTTCATGGCATCCTGCATCCTACTAATTCCATATGCAAGACTGCATCTGAGGAAACTTCAATGGTACCTAAAAAGTGTTTGGACTCAACGTTGCCACAGCCTGGAAACTATGATTACTCTCATTCCCTGCCTGCAACAGGAGTTTCGATGGTGGGCAAAGGCATGTCACCAAAATAAGGGTCAGCCATTCCCATTACCCCCAGCCAGGCAGACACTAACAACGGATGCATCAGATTATGCCTGGGGGGCCCACATGGCAGGAAGATGCATTCAGGGCACATGGTCCTCAAACCAAATGCATCTACATATCAATCAAAAAGAGATGCTAGCTGTTCAAAATGCCCTGACAGCCTTCAAGGACCTACTTCATCCGTGACAACTACTGATAGACAGACAACACCACGGTCATGTGGTATATAAACAAGCAGGGGGGCACACATTCTTACCCCCTTTGCAGACTAGCCATGACTTTGTGGGACACCGCATTGACTTACCAAGTACATCTGCAGGCACAATTCCTGCCAGGAAGGAAAAATATTCTGGCAAACTAACTAAGCAGAAACCTCATGGATCCCCACGAGTGGCAACTGGATCCACAAGTCTTCAGCATGATAACAAGGAAATGGGGATACCCGGACATAGATCTATTTGCCTCCCCTCACAATTACCAACTAAAAAGATTCTGCACAAGGACTTATCACAGACAAGCATGGAAAGTGGACCGCCCTATCTTTCAGCTGGAAAAACCTGTCAGTATATGCCTTTCCCCCACTGTCTCTCCTCCCCAAGGTACTCCTAAAGGTCAGACAGGAGAAGACAAAGATGATACTGATTGCCTCAGACTGGCCCTGCCAGTACTGGTATCCAATACTAAGGAACTTGTCTCAATGCCCAGCTTGGACCTTACCTCATATACCTCATCTACTGTCCCAGCAAAACAATCCTATCCTGCACAGCCAACTCAGGACTTTAAACCTGGCAGCATGGTGGATAATGTAGTCATACAAAACACATCTCTCAGTAAAACTGTCATGGATGTCATTTTGGAAGCCAGAAGGCGTAGTACTAGAAAATATTATGCTGGAAAATGGAAGAGATTCTGTGCTTGGAACCAGGCACAAAGAACTGATACAGCTGTGCCAAATATTCCTCAGATTTTGCAATACTTAACTGAGGTGCTGGACAAAGGCCTATCTTTTTCATCTATTAAAATTCATGCCTCTGCCATTTCGGCTCATTACAATACAGAGCCACCAATCTTTTCTCATCCCTTATTAAAGCAGTACCTCAGAGGAGCAACAATTTAAGGGCTCCAAGGAGATCACCAATACCTGCATGGGACCTCAACTATGTCTTGGAAAAACTCTCCCTGCCTCCTTTTGAGCCAGCTGCTACTGCTGATATAAAGTTTTTATCTTGGAAAACAGCTCTGCTCCTAGCAATAACTTCTGCAAGACGAGTTTCAGAGCTACAGGCACTCATGGCTGTGGAACCTTTTATTATTTTTTTTCCAGACAGGGGGTGTCTGAGGACATACCCAACATTTATGCCTAAGGTGGTGTCCAGTGTAGCTCTTAACCAAACTATTCATCTGCCATCTTTTTATCCAAATCCACAGAACAAGGGGAAAAGAATTCTGCATTCTTTGGACGTAACAGACAGCTTAGATTCTACTTGGACAGAGCCAAAGTTTTCAGAAAGACAGAGCAATTACTAGTGACATATGCTGCAGGATCACAAGGAAAGGCCATCTCAAAGCAGACTATTTCAAAGTGGATAGGCCACTGCATTCGTTTCTGCTATTTACACCATGGCAAGCCAGTGCCTAAGGACATTAGGCCACATTCAACCAGAGCTGCAGCCACTTCAGCAGCCTTTCTCAGGGGAGTGCCAACCAAGGACATTTTAGAGGCTGCTACTTGGAGTTCAGTGCACACCTTTACAAAGCACTATCATCTGCCGCTCTACTCTAAATCCAGGGCAGGCTTTGCCACTGCAGTTCTGCAGGGCCTCATAGACGCTCCTAATGCTGTTTAGCTCCAGCCTCCCAACCATAGCTTTGGGACTCTACCCAAATGTAATGACTGCAACAGTGAAACACGAAGAACATAGTACAGTTGTGTACACTTACCATAAATGTAGATGTTCGAGTGTATTCACTGTTGCAGTCCAGGTTAACCACCCACCATCCCCCTTTCTTCTGATGGAACCTATCTTTCCTTCTCTGATTTATACAACCTATGTGGTGTATTTGCTTGTAGATGAAGGTAAAGTTAATATTGGTGCATGTAATGTTATATATATATATATATATATTTTTTTTTTTTGGCTACTCCTTTAGGAGGCACCTGACATCTGGGGCAAGAAAAATTAAAGAAAATGGCATCGGCTGCTTCTTTTATACCCCTGACGACAGCAACCGATGCAGGACCCAGGACTTTGGTATTCAGGCCAACTGAGGGCAACCTGCCAGCAGGATTACCTAAATGTAATGACTGCAACAGTGAATACACTTGAACATCTACATTTATGGTAAGTGTTCACAACTGTACTTTACTGGACCTAGGTATTACAGTCGACTTTCAAGTGTCAGCTGTTACCAACCCTACAGATCAAATTTGTTAGATTCCCCTTGACACAGCTCAACAAATTGTCAGTTTTCCTCACCACAGCGTTACATCTTTGATTAACTGCTATGCAGGCAATTCATCCTCCTCCTACTCTAGCACTTTTGATCCTGCGTCTGCTAGGCCTAATTGCATCCACAATTCTAATGATTCCATTGGCCTGCTACTATGCGATTGTGCTTCAATGGACTCTAGTATGTAGTGGTTCCAGAACTCTCATCCATTTCATGCAAAGATTCGACTGTCAAAGGATTTGCAGGCAACACATCACTTGGTAGACGGCCTCCCTTTCAGTAACCAAAGGACAATCTTTTCACAAGATCTGACAGTAGCAGTAGTAACCACGGACACCTCTGTGGTGGGGGCGGGAGGGGGAGCATTTTGAAGGGAGGATGAACCAAGGTACATGATCAACCTTTAGGGGCCAATCATCACATCAGTGGCTTGGAGATGAGGGTGGTGGTCCTAGCATTGCAGGCATTCCAGGTTGCCCTTCCTAAGGGTGTTGATTTCCATACATACAACATGGCAGTCATATGGTACATCAGCAAACAGAGGATCCTGTTTTTACACGTTGTGTTGAGAGGCCATGAGAGTTTGGCAGTCGACGATGTCTTTACATCTTTTTCTAATAGGAACTTGCATTCTGGGTTATTTCAGTGTTGTGGTAGACAAATTTAGCGGGACTACAATGCCTCACTGTGGCCCTCAATCCAACAGTGGCAGCTTTAATATTTCATTGCTGGGGCAAACCTCGCTGCAGTTTTTGCCTCCTACCTCAGCAGCAAGTTACTTTGCCCTGATTCCTCAACAGGGTCAATCACTGAGGGATGCTGTGGTCCACAATTGGCACCTTGGCCTCCTTTATGCCTTCTCACCATTACCACTCATGAACAGATTTGTTCAGAAGCCCAGAGAGTGCAAGACTAAAGTAATCCTCATTACCCCCTTCTGGTGCTGATTAACGTGGTTCCCCTTCTTGTGGTCTCTACAAGTTAATGCCCCCTTGGATGCTGCATCAGTATGCAGATCTCATTCTCTCTCTTATCCAGATTGCCTCCTCTGGACCTGATAACCATGAAGTTTAACTACCTGATTTCTCCAGTTCTGACCCTAGCCAGATATGCCAGGCTTCCCAATACGGTTGTTGAGATTATATCTGCTTCCCAGAAACTTGCTACAAACAGATGCATCACAGCAAATGGAAAAGATTTTCTATTTAGGCTGTGTGTCCAAGAGTTTGGATCCATTTTTTTGCTCCCTTTCAGTCTGTCACTTGTTTATGCATTCAAAAGAGGCAGTGAAGCAGTGTATGGGTTCAGGATATTTATTGTATAAAAACGTGTATTTAAGCTGATTAACTCATTACTTCAGACACATGTGAATCTCCATTCAGGACTGTATTCACTCTGGCTTACTGTACAAAATGGCACTGTTCTTGCATGTGCTCAGTACTTGTATGAAAGTGCTGTCTAGCTGGAGTGGCTGACTAGGAACAATACACACAATGATCTACATCCTCCCTCTTTGATTTGTTCAACATGCAGTAGGAGAATAAGACAATCTACATGCTAGATATCACTTCAGTATTAATTCAGAATTCAAGTCCAAGTCGCTGTGCATATCGGAATGGGTCTGGAAATTCTACTAGATCTGGTTGCTTACATACTTTGACTGAACTTGGCAACAGGTACAGTCTTTGGAGAATCCTTCTCAGTAGGAACTTTGGGGATTGTATCAGGATTATTTGGGAGAAGTGCACTGTCCTCTGAAATCTGAACAAGTGTAGGGTCACCCTGAGAAATGGTCTTTGGCACAGGCAATCTGCTGCGTCACTGGTTCGGAGACTGGAAGTATGTCTTCGGTTCCTTCTGAAATCCATTCCTTCCGATTGTCCAATATAACATCTTGGGTCTTCACAAATATTTTTGAGAATTCCCACTCCGTCATATCCTTTAGATGTTTGCATCTGTAAGATCCTTGTCTCAGTGGTCTAAGAGGTTTGCTAGATTTATCATAGTACAATTTTTGTGACATTTTTTTTTCTTCTTCTCAAAAGTTGAGTCTTGACAACGCTGCTGCTGTTAGCATTTGGAATCAAGAGTTGTTTACTGATCGGCAAGGATGTTCTTATCTGTCTAGACATTAATCTCTGAGCAGGTGAACCAACAAGTTATCTCTGGGTATGTTTGAGATTGAGTAAGAAAGAAAAACATTGGTACCATCTCTCTTGGATTTGTCTAACAAACCTTTCGCACTTTGAACTGTGCACTCAACTTATCCACTGGACTGTAGATATTCAGGACTACTAGAAACATGGACAAAGTCTCAAAACTTAGCAAATTTCTTGAACTGCTGACTTGTAAATTGTGTACTCTTATCAGGTACAACTTTCTTCGGGCTACCATGGACAGAAACATGCCTCTTCAATTTTGTAATGACAGTGCTAGATGTCAGATTAGGAAGAAGGTCAATTTGAAACCAATTCAAGTAAGAGTCTACTAACACTTAAGTAATGATGACCATTCCATTCGAAAATATCAGTAGCAACTGTCGACAGTGGTAATTCAGGAATCTGGTTTGGCTGAAGCGGTTCTTTGCGTTTGTGCAATTTACTAGTTTTGAAAATAGAACATACTAGAATTTCTTCTCTGTATCTTTTGACATAGAAGGCCAAAATACTATGCCTCTTGCCCTTTTTGGTTGAATCAGTACCAGGTAATCATGATGCAAAATCTGGATTCATTCCTTTTGTAATGCTGAAGGGAGTAATCATTTGAAGACCTCTCATGATTCCATCTTCCATCATGAGCTCATCTCGGTAAGAAAAATACTTCTGTATGTCAGTTGGTAGATTGGTTTGTGTCACTGACCATCCTTGACTAATAAATGTTTCAGCTTCTGGAGAACAGGGTCTAAAGCTGTGTGATTTGAGTTCATCAAGACATGATGTAAAATGTATGACTTCCATGAATTCAAAGTCTGCTTTCTCATTGTCATGCTGTTCTGTTTGTATAGGTGCTCTTGACAAAGCATCTGCAGGGTATAAATATTTGCCTTTTGTATAAACAATATTGAAATTGCAATTTTAACATCATGCATTGCAGACATGCTGTGACTGAATGTATTCACGCTTTTAGAATTGTCACTACAGGTTGGTAATCAGTCTGAATTTGAACAGGTTTGCCGTAAATATAATCATGGAACTTTGAATATGTGAACACTACTGCCAATAGCTCTCTTTCAATTTGCGCATACTCCTTTGGGTTAAAGTATTGGATGCAAAGGCTACTGGTATGCCTTCTTGAAGACCTGCTGCACCAAGACCATACTTGAAAGCATCACATGAAAGAGTTACTGGTTTGTGAACATATCTCAGTGCGTTTGGACTGGCAATTTTCTGTTTCAGAACGTCAGATACTCTTTGGTGGTGGTCTAACCAGGACGAATTTACATTTTTGTGTCAACTCACGTAACGGTGCTGAAAGCTCACTCAGGTGTGGGATGAACTTTCCTAAATAGTTGACCATACCTAGAAAACTGCAAAGATGTGACATTGTCTAGAACTGGCATCTCAAGAATTGCTGCTTGCTTAGATGGATCTGGTTGTAAGCCGGTACTGGTAAACAAATGCCCCACATAAGTAACTTATCTCAGCAGCTTGAATTTACATTTCTGAGAATTCATTTCAATATTGACTTCACATGCATGGTCTAGAACTTTCTTGAGGTTCCTATCATATTCGTCTTCAGCATTGCCCCCTGCAATAATGTCATCTAAGGTAGCATATGGATAACCTGAAAAAATTTGTTCCATGGAGCATTGAAGTTCTTCATTGGCAGACTTTATCCCAAATGGCATTCTCAGTTTGCATGTACCAAATGATGTACTGAAAGTGGTTAACAGTGAAGGTTTGTGATCTAGCGAAATTTGCCAAAATTAACTTTTTGCATTCAAGACTGAAACAATAGTGGCATTTTGCATAAGAGCTGCTAGTACTGCTACTTTGCGCATCACTTTAGGACATTTAAGCATTTTTTTTACATCTCTGGAATCGATACATATTCAAATATCAGCTGAGCTTTTTTTTGTGAGCTACAACCATGGAGGATACCCCCACAGTTGGTTCTTTTTACTGGAGTTTTCACACCTAAATTCACCATTTTGTCTGGTGCTGGTTTCAGTTTGCTCTTCATTGCTGTCGGAACCTTCCTGTCTGGTCTGTCAACTGGGCTTACTTTATGGTTTAACTTTGTGGAATATATGACTGGTAGTTTGCCAAGTTCATCTTTGGAAATATCATTATATTCACAAAAAAATTCTGTGTAAAACTATTGTGGTTGTTCAGACTTGTATGGTGGACCTCCTTATTAAATGAAATCATTCCCATTCTCAAACTCTTTGAGGCCTAGCAGTGACTGCACGTGCCTTTTGACTACGTAAAACTGCAAGTCACAGCTGTTCCCAGCAGAATGGCATGTGAGAACTACTGCACCATCAGTTTGAATCTCTTCATCACCATAACCAGCAAATTGCGCACATTTTGCTGAATCAAGTTTCTCACCAGCTTTTACTTTGGCAGACATTTGTGCTTATATAACATTGCACTTGGACCCAGTATCTGCTGTAAGCTCTAGAGGTTTCCCATTAATTTGAACAGAACAAAATATTTCACTCTCTGCTGCCAACTGATAATCTACTGCATTAATAGCTTGATCAATCACAGACATACCAACATAAAAAGTCTGGTCGTGGCTTTCTATCTGATTTACTTACTTCTTGGGATGCTCTCTTTTAATAAAAGTATGTGCCACTTTAGACTTGCAAAGCCTTTTGAAATGATTCCACTTTTTGCATATTTGATATTGCTTACCAAAAACTAAGCACTTTTCTTGTTTAGGTTCATGGTAGCCTCCACAATTACAACAGTTAACAATAAGGTTGTTGCGGTCTAATTCGGTTTATGGTTAGAGTTAAAAGCTACCGCACCCTTTGGTTTATATCTCCTTTTGCACCCAAACTTTTGTTGCATACAGTCAACATTTGCACTGTTAGTTACTGCAGGCACATTTTTCTCATTTGTAAGCATATCTGTGTGCTTTTATAGGTTCATAGGTGTTTACTAGGCTAACAACCACAAGGGCCTTTTTAAGCATAGCCATGCATCCCAAATCTCTGACAAGTTCTAATACCCCTTAAGTGTAAGCATTGTGTCCATTAGAGACATGGGTGCCAAAACAAGGATGAATTTTCCACACTTGAATTGGGTTAGGGAGGAACTCTGCTTCACATGGATGGGGGAGCCATAGACTGGGTAGTCTCTGGGGATACGTATTGTTTCTGCAGCAGGTCCTATTTCTATCGCAGTCAGTGTTTAACAAGTAATTCTGGTGCAGTTTGTTTTGTGGAAATGCAGGCTGTCCATCAGAGTGGGGTCTGATAATCCCATGTATGCCAGGCATAGATCTCCCCTCAAACGCCTGTAGGAGACCGAATACAGGGATAGGGCCTTGAGGCAGTCTGCATAGGACATTTTACTTATGCCCTGTATTCTTTTCTATAAGCTCATATATTTGACAAATCTGTATGGTTTCACTCAACATTAAATCACTGTCCCGAAGCAAAATCTTTCTCACTGCATCAATATTAATGTCACACACAAGTTTAGTCCTTTAGCAACTCATCTCACAAATCACCAAATATGCACGTTTTTGCATTATTTCTCAAGTCAGTAATATATCTGCTGTAGTTTCTGTAGGCTTTTGATTTCTTATGTAAAACGTGCCTTTCCATTGTAATATTTGATGTTAAGTTGTTCCATCTCGCCTTCATTCTTGCTGTTTGGGTTAGGAGCCGATCCTCCGCTCCGACTCAGCCTACTTCTATAGCTCAAGAGCTATTTACTGGCTTGAGGCTAACCCTTATCCCTGAATGCCCAGCGTCGGCTACTCTGATCTCATTTGCAGCTTCAGCTGCAAGGTTGCTTCGTTACTGGCTCAGGCTTAGTATAGTTTTTCTATTCTAATTGTTTATTCTTAAGAATGTATCAAGTTTTTTTGTCTAGATAATAGTACTTTATCCCTTATCGCCTTTCTTGTTTGTGTTGTAGCTTTGCTGGCCGTTGTTCCCAACTGCTACCATCAGACATCAACTCTTAAAGGCACGGGATTATACAGTTTCAACCTGCACCCAACTACGCATTACAGTAAATTTTGAAAAATCTGCCTTGTTGCCCTGTCAGTCTGTCACATATATATGAGCAGAATTAAACACAAAACAGATGTTTGCAAGGTTACCTCAGGAAAGACCAAGAAAACACTAGACAGGAAACTGCTAGGATAAATACTCCACCAAGGTACAATAAAGTCATAAAAATCCACAAAGAAATTGTGAAATAACCAAGGCACAGAATGTCCTAGTTTAAACACAGTACAAGAATGAATGAAATGTAGGTAAAAATCCAAGGTAAATTTATTCACTCAGGTAAGCACTTTCATGATACACATATCACTTCTTCAGACCTTCAAACAAACGCTTCTGCCCAACTATATTTAAACAGTATTCAAACCAATCAAATCAAACCAATTAATGCTTAAAGTAATTAGTACTTAAAGTAAGACCAGTCATTCTGCAATGTGTACAAAGTCATACTGGAAAAACATTTCAAGTATGGATACGTAATAAAAATGCATTAGTTAAAAAACAGTTAAAAACAATTAAAATATATATTTAATATGTTTCTCTGTCTTTCATTAAAATTTAATTTCATTTGAACAGCCTCCTATTCTTCAGAACTGGTTTCAAGGGTATTCTGTCATTAAGGCCATTTCCTTTATTAGCTCTTAATCTGATAATCCACCTAGTTTCAGATGTCTCTGTATGGTTCCTTATATCACCACCTCTCTCTTTAGGTATAATTCTCTCAATAACTGAGAACATAAATTATGGTCATTGCCTTCAGAGGACACATGTTTGGCTAACGCATTAGTGGCAACACTATTCCTAATATTTAATGTGTTCCCTAATTCTAAATCTTAGCTGTCTGTCAATCTTGCTCACATAAAATGCAGAGCATTTCTTACAGACAGCCAAGTAAACCACATGGTTTATGGCTGCTACACTAAAATCATGTATTCTCTTAGTGTCTGAATGTTTAAATACATTCTCATGATTTATGTATATACAATGATTGCATCCACCACAAGGAACCGTCCCTTTTACTCCTGCCAGATCTTGTCCCTTATTATGGTGTGGATAGCATAACATCCTCTTCAATGATTTTCTGTTCTTAAATATAAAACTTGGATTTTCCCCTACGACTTCTTTGATTTCTGGATTCTGTGTTAATATTTTCCAGTTCTTTTTTGTCACGCTGGTTATTATATTCACATTGCTGGTAAAATAAGTAGAGAATCTTAACAGATTCATTTTTATGTTGAACATAACCTGTTCTATCATTGTTGGGCATTGAAAAATATGGCTTGCCTATACTATCTCTCCATGAAGTAGATGCATCCAGTATACCTGAGGTCATATTATTTGTGTAACCCCTTTCATTGAATCTGAGTTTCAAACTAGTTAGTTCTTCCTTAAATTCTTCATCCCTTGCTGTTAACCTTGAAGTCCTAAAGGTTTGCCCTTTTACTACATTCTTAAAGATATGTCCTGGATGCATACTGCTTCTGTGGAGTAAAGTATTTCTATGGCATTTCTTCCTAAACAACTTGGTGGTTATCCCATTCACATCATCCATACTAATCATTACATCAAGAAATTCTATTTCCTGTTTAGAGTATTTCATCTCAAATTTTATAAAGTCAGTGCTGTTAATTTCTGTAGTGAATTATTTTCATGTTGCATCATCACCACTCCATAACAGGAAGAGGTCATCAACAAACCATTTATAAGATTAGATCTGGGGCCGTCTTTAATTAATAAGCGCATTCCTGTTTTCCTATGTGGCCATGACGAGATTGTTCTTCGTGTTTCACTGTTGCAGTCATTACATTTGGGTAATCTGCTGGCAGGTTGCCCGCAGTCGGCCTGAATTCCATAGTCTTGGGTCCTGCGTTGGTTGCTGTCTTCTCTTCCATGACGTCAGGTCATCAGGGGTATAAAACAAGCAGCCAACGCCATTTTCTTTCGTCTTTCTTGCCACGCGGTGCCTGAAGCAGAAGCATTTCGCAAGTGCTGGTCGGCCGATTACTGAAATATTCGAGTCTGAGTTTCAGAACCGAAGTCTTCACTAAAGCGAAGTACCCTGTTGGGGAAACTTTTTTCTTGCTTTTTACCGATGTCAGAAAAAGTTAATAATTGTATTACTTATGGGAAGCAAATACCTCATAAGGATTTCCATTTATACTGTATTCCTTGCCTAGGCCCTGATCACAACGTGCCTGGCTGTCGGTTTTGTGCTAGATTTAACCAACGCACTATTAAGCGTCGGTATATTTTTGTATCAAAGTATTTTGGAAATGGATTTAACTAACCAGAAATGTCGTCTGATAGCAATCAGACTACCGGAGTACATAAAAAATGCAAAGAAAAGGACAGAGAAAGGCAGTCGAGATCCAAAAACGACGACAAAGCTTCTCCTAAGCCAGTCGCCGGTACTCAGTGAGGCACTTTCGCAGCCCCTGATACCCGCTACCTTCGAGTCGCAGGCCTCTACCGACACCCATGTGGAGTCCGGCATGCCGCAAGATGCTCAAGGTATTGGACCGACAGATGTATCTCCCTCGGATGGGTCCGGAACTGCTGAGCAGGCACCGGCTTCTGAGGGTGTATTCAGATCTCAACATTTGTATATCAAACCAATGACAGCTGCAAAACCAAAGACAAAAGCAATTTCTAAAACTAAAAAGCCGACGCATGAGCCATGTGCACAGGCCTCTATGCCTAAAAAACATGATCAAAATGGCTGAAGACCTTATTACCTTGATCAGAGACACCCATCCCCCTCCAGATAAGAGGCCTAGGCAAGGCACGGATTATGAATCTTCAGATAAAGTTTCTATTTCTTCTGATTCCTCTTCTGATCAGGAATTATCTTTACATCCTTATGAGGATTCTGATGCTGAGGAAGTCTATTCCATCTGCATCTCCTCCTGAGGATTATTCATTTGGAGAAACCTTGCATACTTTGAGGGAGCATTTTCACAGGGAGAGTCAAGACTTCTCAGAATCAAAAAAAGAGACTCTGGGATTTCCTCCTCCTCCCTCAGCACAAGCCTTTAGCCATTCCCCCTGTTTTAGACATTGTGGATGATGTGTTTTCGGAGTCGAGCTTGACCCCTGACTCCTTACCTCTGGCTCCCAGTAAGCCTGACAGATATTACATTGTCCCTGACTCGCACAACTTTTTATTTAAAAACCCTGCTGTTGATCCTGAAACTATTTCACAGGGTCCAAAGGGAGTTAAGGCCTCAACGGCAAAAAATCCTACACCCCCTGCCAGAGATTCAAGAGCACTAGACAGATGGGGAAAAAAGGTTTACACATCTGCAACCTTGACGATCAGGGCCTTAAACTGTCAGTTTCATATGCTTACGTACCAACAACATGTTATGGGATTGCTGAAACAGAAAATGTTGATTTCAGAATGTGCAGAAAATAAAGAATTGCAGGAATTATTGCATGCAGCTGAACAAGTTGGAAACCATACTTTGCAATGTGGTTTTGATTCCTTAGAGGCCTCCTGCAGGGCCGCAGTTACTGGATCTGTGATTAGGAGGCATGCCTGGTTAAAGGAACAAAATTTGCCTGATCATGTTAAAGCTAAATTGCTAGATGTACCATTACAACATGATTCCCTGTTTGGTATTAAGGCAGAAGAGGTTTTAAAGAAAATGGAAGACAAAGCAAAGTCTATGCAAATTGTTAAAGACTTCTTACAAGTGCAGCCACCAAGATTCAGTCGACACTGGCCTACAAAAAATTGGTCCTTTCCTGTGTCAGACAGTGCTCAAAGGGGCAACTCCAGACGCCCTATGGGTTCCAGATATCAGGTGCAAGACTCATACAGGTCAAAGCAGTGGGGTGCTTCCACCTCCAAATCTGGAGGAGATAAAGTGCAAACCTACAGAACGCAATCCCAATGACTTCCCTCTGCCTACACCAAGCACTTTACGTTTGGCAGCACCCGTAGGGGGAAAATTAGCACTTTTTGCTCAAAATTGGCAGTTAATAACCCAGGACAAGTGGGTACTAAACATCGTATCACAGGGATACAGATTCCATTTTCACACTCTGCCAGTGGCAAATGGTTGGCCAGACTTGCCAAAAAATCAGTGGGCAGAGGCACAGAAACAGGTTACGTCCCTCATGGATATGGGGGCCATCCAGGCAGTACCAGAACAGGAAAAAGGACAAGGTTTTTACTCAAGACTGTTCTTGGTACCCAGAAAGGACAAGGCCTGGCGGCCAATACTGGATTTATCTATTCTGAACACATGCCTGGACATTCCAAAATTCAAAATGCTGACTTTGCAGCAGCTTCTGCCCATGCTGGGCAAGAATGCTTCGCTGGTGACTTTAGACCTAAAAGAGGCATACCTGTATGTCCCAGTAAGACAATCGTGCAGAAGAT